>NC_135748.1:39915000-40215000 GCF_041903045.1 Epinephelus lanceolatus
TGCATTCCAATTAGGGGAGGACCTGGTGTTGTCCATGCTGGCTGGAGTAGCTAGCTGGCACACTAAATGGAACTGAGCCATCGTTAATGGCATCAGTCTCGTGTGATTTTCGTACTGCGGCAGAGTATATTTTCTGTAGCACTTACTCTAAATTACTGTACTACACAGTTCTGTTTGTGTTACACTTATGTGTGTATATATATATATATATATATATATATATATATATATATATATAAGTATTGCATCTGTATATTAATTAATTATTTAAAAACTTTTGTCGGATCCAAAACGATTTTTGTAACTGACGTTTTAACTGACCTTCGGTTTCTGATGCTAACAAAGCCTGTGAGCCAACAGTATAACGACTCATGCCCTGCGTTCCAATACCCATACTACCATACTATTTAGTATGCCAGAAAAAGAATTAGTGCGTCCCAATACATAGTATGTCAGATGCAGTATGCCAAAAGTACCAGGATGTTCTACTACATCCGGCCATATTTCGCAGTATGCATGTCAGCATGCTTCTTTGGCCATTCTGACCCACAATCCTTTGCGCAGCGGAAGTTACGTCACACTGACTGAGCTGCGTGTACAACTAACGCCCACACTTCCTTTCATACATGGTTTATTTAATTTGAGATACTAAGACACTCCATATTAGGACTGCAATGATCTGATTATATACTGTCACATATCATACAGTTTTGCAAGAACACGGTTATAACATTCAACTTTATTGTGATTATAGTATAATCAGTGTTAGGGTTCAACTATGACTACAATATAGAAGATTCTACCAGTACAGGCAGTGGTGTAAGTGTGGTATAAATAATGAATGACTATGACTGAATATGAATACACTATGGGCCAGGTATGAGCAGTATAGACTAGTAAATATATAAATAGTAAAAGTCAAATACATATTAAGTAATGTAGTAAGAATGTGCAAGTATGTTACACTACAAATTAAAGTAATGTGAATGTAAGGCTGCTTCACGTGCAGACAGAATATAGTGCGGCAGAAGTGAGCAAGAGGGTCATAGTTCAGGGAGCGATGAGATGGTGGATGTAGTGTGTCCCAATAGTATGCATACTGCATACTACACTACATAGGCTACTTTTAAGGGCAGCTGCAGTACATACTAAAAGTATATAGTAGAAGTATGCGATTTGGAACGTAGGGATGGTGTCCTGTGGTATCTCGGTGTCGTCATCAATTAGACTAATTGCCAGTTAGCGTGGGAAAAAAAAACCCGTAAAATGTCTGAGTGATGGTGGAAACACCTGTTGAACTTCGGCACCAAGTCTGAGCTCGGTGACAGAAGGAGGAGCAGGACCGGGAGGACTTCAGCTCCCTCCCGCGGAGAGGCCACACCGAGGGGGCCGCTTTTCTTCTTCACTGGTGAGCTAAAGTTTGCTAACGTTTTTAGCTCGAGCGCAGCGCCGGAGGACCGTCTCCGGAGCCACTTTTCTACCGGTTAACGGGTTAGCACGAGCTAACACAGCAGCAGCGGCTAATGTCCAACACCCAAATGGTCCCAACAAACTCCCACCGACACCGACTCTGTCCTTAACCCGTTATTAACCCTTAGCTAATGTTAGCCGTGTGATGCTAACAGTTAGCCCTGTCAGTGCAGCAGCAGCTTCTAGCGGACTGTGGACATCTCAGGACAAACAACAGCAGGGCACATCACAAGGATGTAGTCTGTAGCCTGCTGTGTTTTATATATCCCTGGACCTGGATGTCATGTGTATGGATATCATGGTTGTGCCGCCATCTTGACCCCTGGCTCAATAAAGGTTAAATAGATAAAAATAAAACTCAGAACTGGCAACCACTGTGCTACGAGGTTTACCTGTGTTGTGACCATAGACTGTAAAATAATAACATTTACTGTTAAAATAAATCAAACCCCTAAAACGTGTGACGTCTGTCGGGGCTTTAACGGCTCTGTGTGTAAAGTAAAATAAGTCAAACCCACCTGTGGGGAGTGAGAAAATATCTTGACAGATGTCGGAGCTGTTCAGGCTGCAGCAGTCGCCGGTGTGTGTTTGTATCCCGTCTCCATAGCAACGGATGTGGAGCGTGTCCGCCATGTTTGTGCAAACTGACTCACGATCACTGAAGTTTATTATAAAGCACATTTCAGCAACAAGGCAGTTCAAAGTGCTGTAAAGAGACATCAAAAGCATCAAGACAATGTGCAAAAGAAACACATTATAAGATGGTTTATATATTTATAATGATAATTTAAGTTGATCTGCTCTGTGCACGTGACATCTCAGTGTCTCTTCCTGAGGTTTCTACCATTTTTTCCTGATCCGCTGTGAGGGACCAAAGGACATGCTGTAAATCCCTCTGGGGCAAATTGTGATTTGTGATGTTGGGCTTTATAAATAAAATTGAATTGAATAAAAATAATGCTTTGTGCATTGCACAGTGGGGAGATTTGCAGCATTCCAGCTGCAGAGGGAGAGGGCAAAGCACCAGTAGAGAACTAAAACAAAGCAATGTATAAGTCCGTATTGGTAAAAAGAAACGCACAGATCAGTTTAATAAGTAAACTGTTTAAAAACATAAAGCAATATAATGGATAAGCAGCATAAAGAAGCAGAATATACTTGAGACAGACTGAATGGCTGATGGGAGTATAGCTATTGCACAGCTTAGCATATAAATTAAATGGATACGGCCTTCACACCATCATTTTTCCTTTTTACTCTGTGTGGTAACGTCCCCACAGGAAATATGGAAAAAGCCTGGGGTGTTGTTGTCGTGCAGTTGTCTACGGCAGCAGATATCTCTGTGTTCCTATCGGTCAAAGTGACGGCTGTGACTTGAGAAGTCGTGAAGGACAAAATGCTGGAAAAAGACTGACTGGGCTTTCCTGCAAATCTGCACAACTCCTATCTAAAAAGGGTTTCAGACTTCACTGAGCTGATACCTGCTGTGTAAGACACTTGTACTGCTGGTCCTTTAACAGAGGGGGCGCTGAAGCTGTGCCGGATACAAAGCGCAGTAATCCCGTAGAAGAAGAAGACTAAGCGGAAGCGGAAGTGACGCCCTTTTGTTTTGAAAGAGGGAAATTTAAATTTCTACGGCTAATCAGAAGTAAACACAAACAGCCGGAATAAATCCTCCCGAAAACGACACGAAAATGTCCGCAGTCTGACATTTGTCACCCCTGAATGTAAAGTATGTCTCTTATGAACATTTCGTCATGTTTTATGTTTGACTTTAAACCCGCTGAAGATAACCCGGGTCTTATTTTCATGTCGGAACGTTTGAACCTCACTTTCCTGTTTGAGACTCTTTAAAAAAATCACTTTAATCTAATGTGTGTCTGCACCTTCTAGATCTTAATACTCTGTATACATCGATTAGATATATTTATGAAATATGTGTGTTAGCTAGCGACTTGTTGAAGATGTTTTGATGATATATTCGACGGTAACCGTTTTTTACCGTCACTCGGCTCATTCACACAACACTGCTAGCTTAGTTTAGTGAGAGTATCGCAGCTCTTAGTTTTTAAAACATTTATAGTAATTAACTACGGTCCAGTTGATTCAGTAAACTGTTCTGATAATCGATGAATCCTTTTCAGAATATTTCTAAAAAAGAAAAGTGCCCAATCCTTTTGTTTCGGCGTTTAAATGTCAATCATTGCTGGTTTATTGTATTTATTTACTCTGCTTCTATGATATTAATCTGAATATTGATTGGTTTAGACTTCTTGACCAAAAAAGTACATTTTAAGACATGGCCTTGGACATTTGGACATTTTTCACCGTTGTTTGATATTTTATAGACCAATGATTAAGTGATTAATCAAGACAATAATCAACAGTTTATTCGATAGAAATAATCAGTAGTTGCAGCCTTAAAATGTTGTGTCTACATGTCAAATTTTTACTTCATGATATGTATGTATATAGATATATAAAAGATACATAAAGCTATATAAGATATTAGGGCTGCAACGATTAGTCGACTAATCGGTGACTATTTTGGTAGTCGACTAATCTGTTTGAGTCATTTTTCATAGAAAAGTACTATAAAGTACCCCAAAATACTCTTACTGCAGCTTCTTACATTCAGATATTGGCAGCTTTACACACTCTCCCATGACGGTGAACTAAAACCCTTTGGTGTGAGTACGAAACAAGACATTAGATGACATCATTTTGGGGTTTAGGAGAGACAGACGGACATTTTTCAACAATTTAACACATTTTTCGATAAAATGATTTGTCGACTAATCGAAGAAATAATCGACAGATTAGTCGACAATGTAAATAATTGTTAGTTGCAGCCCTATAAGATATATAAATCTCAGTAGATTTGATCTCTGACAGCCCGGTGTGTGCTTGTGTGCCTGCAGGGTCGCATCACACCAACATGAAGAAGAAAGCGAGGATGACGCAGGTTGCAGGAGCCGGCAGCAACAAGGAGGAGTGTGAGTGATCTACATCCTGATATTT
This sequence comes from Epinephelus lanceolatus, assembly GCF_041903045.1. NCBI lineage: Eukaryota > Metazoa > Chordata > Actinopteri > Perciformes > Serranidae > Epinephelus > Epinephelus lanceolatus. The sequence continues at coordinate 39,919,492 of NC_135748.1, forward strand.
ACGTTCAGTTTAATAATTCAGTTCAGTTTTATTTATTTAGGCCTAAATCACAATTTGTTTCAGAGGGATTTACAGCATATGACAAGTTGTCCTGCTGTGTTTGTACCAATAAATACAGCTAGGCAAAGTTTTTACGGATGTGGACAATATGGTTGTTGATAAATGACATGATTATAAATATGTGTGTCCCCAGGTTGTGTGCTCTGCAGGCTCAGCGATGATGACCCGGTCATGTTTGGGGAGAAAGTCACTCTCAAGGAGCACAAATTCTCTGTCCACTACTTCTGTTTGGTAAGTTTGTGTGTTGGTGTGTTTTAAAGAAGTTACAGTTTCTCATGAATCATCAAGCTGTCAGCGTTCTTCGAGATCTGCAGGACTCATGGAGAATTATTTTACTTGTGAGCAACCCTAGTTTTTCCTTAAGTACTTCTTTTGGATCTTAAATTTGTTTCCATGAGGCCTCCATCGGTGAACTGGTTTCATTAGTTCACTGACTAACGGACCTCTGTGTATGGATGCAGTGGTTGAAGTTATTTTTGAAATATTTTTTAATGTGCTTCATATTTCGTGCTGCGTTTTCAGGAGGAAAATTTATATTTAATGCAAGAAAATCATGCAGACCTCTTAGCCGTGTCACTGTTTCATGTTGTCTGACAGAGGTTTGTCGAAGAACTTTGTTTTAACAAAATAATGTTTAAAATGATTCACTGGAGGTTCCACACACAGCCCTGTTCATATTCACGAGGTATTAACAGCTTCTGATGGATTTCTTGTCAGATGTCTGATTTTCATACTGTGATATGTGACATCATCCACGTGTGTTGTGTCTCAGCTGACGTCTTGTGGAGTTTACCAGCGTGGAGAAGAGGGCGAGGGCGTCTTTGGTTTCCTGGTGGACGACATCAAACAGGAGTGCCGCCGGTCGGCTCGACTGGTGAGAGACTAAAACACATCATGTTTTATCCTTACTGTGTGTTTATTTTGTGTCTATTGTGTGCTTGCTGTGCGTTTATCGTATGTTTACTGTGTGTGTTTCAGACGTGTAGCTTCTGTAAGGGGAAGGGAGCGTGTGTCGGCTGCTACGTCAGAAGCTGCAGGAAGGTGGCTCACTTTCCCTGCGCCAGGAAAAACCAGTTCGTCTCTCAGTTCACTGGACTCTTCCCGTGAGTGCCGACTGCACATTCAACTCTGTAACTTTATTAATAAGGCCTCGTGGTTCATCGTGTCTCATGGAGCGTGCTCCAGTTCAACATGTATTTGAGAAAAGAGCATTTCTCTGATGAACTCTCACCTCCTTTATTCACTCATTCACTGTTTCCTGCATCGTCACTGGCATGTTGTCACTTCACACACACGTTAACACCTCTAAATGCAGCAGGAGGAAGACAGGGTAACATTATACAAAGAAGAGATGCTGTTCGCTGCTCTAACTGTCACATTTATATCAGTGAGGGTGGACTAAATAACAGACACACCTCTCTGTGTTCACAATACAGTTCAAACCCGACCTACAACCTCCACAGTGAACACCTTCATGACGGAGGATTTATTACAGGAACGATGTTTTGATTGTTTATCAGTTTGTACCTAATAAACTGGACACCGAGTATAAGACATTCAGAGAAGGTTCATGTGGTCTGTCTGTCTGTCTGTGTTCAGGTCGTACTGTCCGGATCACAGTCCCACTCAGTCACTATGTGTGAGTTCAGACCTCAGTCTGCCTCAGTCCTGCTCCATCTGTTTGGACTCCATCGATCCTGTCCTCAGCTACTCCGTCCTCAAATGTCCGTCCTGCCACGCCAGCTGGTTCCACAGGGACTGTGTGCAGGTACTGTCACTCTCGTTAACCCAAAATACACACAAAAAAAATCATGTTTTCCACGTCACGCTGCAGCATTGAGTCGTGTGTATAGTAATAATTTGTTGCAATCAAATAATTAAAAAACACTCCAAAATTGAACTGCCTACCTCAGCTTTAAATGGTAAAATATAATTTTTGGATTTGGACGAACTGACCATTTAAACCTCCACCAGCATCAACAGCATTCTGATTTATTTAGTATCATATTTCCAGGTGTGCTCCACATTTACCTGTCTGTGTTTGTGTGTGTGTATGTGTCAGCATCAGGCCCACAACGCCGGCCTCTTCTTCTTCAGATGTACTCTCTGTAACAACAAGGAGAGCTTCCAGGAGGAGATGCTGAGGATGGGAATCTACATCCCAGAGAGGTAACATGATCATTAGCACATGACGAGGCTTTCACAGCCAGCGTGTTCTCACCACACCTGAACTCAACAGGAACCACAGAGGACAGGGGATTGTGGGTAGAATGAAAGAAAAGTCTGTGTTCTAATTCACTGTTTGTTCTTCTCTGCAGAGATGCCTCATGGGAGTTGGAGGCAAACGCTTATTCAGAGCTGCTGGAGGTTTACAGTCGCTGTGATGCTCTCAACTGCGTCTGCAACGACGGACGGATGCACTCCGCCAAGAGCGGGTATTTATCTTCTTATGTTACTGTTTCATCCACAATGTTAACACAGATGGACACAAGGTACAATGTCAAACTGGAGTTTATTAAATAACTGAACAAGATTACTCTGGATGAAGAGCAGTGGTTAAAAATTCTGACAGTGGTAAATATGTCCAGAGAATCCAAGAGCAAATTTACCCAGTATAAAATAATACACAGATACTACTGGACATCAGCCAGGCTGCATAGGATGGGTTTATTAACTGATGATTCATGTTGGAAATACCAGGAAGAAACTGACACCTTTTTACATTGTATTTGTACATTTGGTCTGTCCAAAAAGTCACAGCTCTGGATGTAGATTTTAGTCAGACTAACATGTTGGCGCATATTTTAAAAGTCCGACTGTCAGACTGACACAATAAATTGATTTTTGTGTTTCCTCTCAGTCCCACCTGCAGAGCGCTCAGTTTGTGACCCTGTTGTTGTTTGTTTCAGCTGGTTTGAGGTGATTCGCTGCCGGCTGTGTGGCTCCAGAGGGACTCACAGGAAATGTTCGGGGCTGAAGGTGGACACCAGGGGCTGGGCCTGCAGCGACTGCACGCAGGCTACTGACGGGAAAGGTCTGAGTCTGTGATGCACCGTCTCATGTCTTGGTTTTAATTACGATCTGCAGGAATGACGTAACTTTCTGTCTGTGGTGGGAAAAGGAACGGCTCAAGAACTGTATTTGGTGTATTTTGGGGCTGTTTATTTCCCGCTGGATTTACAATTATTGTTCATTTTGTTACAGATGTTGTTGTTACTATGCTGCAGCTGTTTGTTAATGTGAACCATGTGCTCGTCTTCTCCAGCCTCCCTCGTTGCGTCTCCTCAGGGATGTCAGAGGAGGAGTCTGCTGTCCAAACGCTACCTGTCACCCATCCGCTCCTCCATCAGCTGTAAGAGGTACACAAACCTGTCTGACACATTTTTTTGCATCTTCCACCTGGATCAATTAACACTAGTCATGTGAAGTCAGGTTGGCTACTACATTCTATTGGCTATCGTGACACGTCCCTCCTCAGCTCCCAGTTTTTCGACAGGACACATTGAATATGTGGGATCACACAACGCTCTGCGAGCTGTTTCATCAGAGGTTCATGGACTAAAACATACAGAATAGCCTGAATGCTCCTTTACATTTAATAAACAGTCACATGAAACCTCTCTGTCTCTCTGTTTTAGACCGTCGTTACCTGTTAGATCTGAATCACCTGAGGAGATCCTGCAGGCGTTGCGCCCTCAGCTCCGTCCCGACAGTGTGCAGGTGGAGGTGGACGGGGATCAGGCTCTGTCTGCGGGTTTAGAGCTGGTGAGGAGGGCCGACTTTGACCCCACACACACTCTGTCTGTCAGGTGAGTGGATCATAAAATCACCTCTTATTTTCTCAATTTAATTGTTGGTAAAATCAACATCTGATCAAAATATGCACTTCTACAAACAGTGTATATTGTCTCTTCTTGTTGTCACCGTCCAGGTTTAACGATGACCAGCAGACCACATTTCCCAGCAGTCTCCAGGACAGTGACACAGCCAGGCAGTACTTCCTGAAGCTGCTGGTGCAGCAGATCCAGGACTGTGTGGTGTTTGAGGGTCCAGATGGATCCAAAAACATGGCGCTGGACTCTCAGGGTACAAATCATTATTTTATTCTTTGTTTATGTCACAGTCATTTATTTATCAGGTGTGTCCGCTTCAGGGGGATCTATTGGCAGAGATGGAACATATTGCACTAAATATGTCCGTGGGCAGTGTCGGAAACACATTGATTTTTTAAGGTGAAACAGTTTTTTTCACTGCTTTTACCGTTTGTTTTGGAGAGGAAGAGACTTCTGTGGGTGATCCAGCTCCCGGTAAAAACGTCCTTAACAATGAACGCTGACAGAATTCTTACCAGGAGAAGTTTGAGCTAGTTGCAGTTTGCAATCTCAATTACTAGATGCCACTAAATCCCCCTAAATCTTACACACTGCTCCTATAAAATCTTAATCAGAGATACAGAGGAGTCCTCTCTCTTTCACACACACACACACACACACACCTGTTATCATCCTAGTGTACATGAACCTGCAGGTAACTCAGCTCTGTGTGTCTCCAGCTCTGAGAGAGGACCTGTACTTTGATGTCGGCTGCCTGCTGGCTCTGTCTCTGGCTCACGGCGGCCCTCCTGTCGGCTTCTTCTCTCGCGCTCTCTACCAGTGTCTGTTCAACTACCCAGCCAACCGGCCGCTCGCCATCACTCACATGACCCCCGACATGCACTTCACCCACAGAGTCAGCAGGGTGAGTGGGACGACTTTGTTGGTAAACTTCATGTGTCATTACAGATGTCTTTACAATCGCAGGTCGAGTGATTGACTGGCTGATTTCAGATCGCAGAGGCGCAGTCTTTAGACGACCTGAGAGGAGTGATGGCAGCGAGCTGGGAGTACCTGGAGCTGGCTGGCTGCAACCGACCAATCAGCAGCCTGGAGGAGAGAGAGGCTCTGGTGGAGGATCTGGTCAGCTTCACTATGATCACCAGGATGCAGCTGCCACTGCAGAGGTAGAGAGAGACGTTCAGTGTTTTTATGGAGGCAGATAAAAGAACAGACGCTGGTGTGATGCTGAAGGTTCAGTATGAGTTATTCACAGTATAGTTAATGGACTGAAGCTCAGATGATGAGCAGCTCCAGTGACAGGTGGACAAAAAAAGGTCATTTCCAACCCTGTCCTCATTACAAATCAGTCTTTTTCTGATGCTTGTGTTGTGGAGGGGCTACAGACGCAACTCATGAGCCTTGGCTACATTATTAAAGGCTGTAGTATCGATAAGCTCAGATGTTACCGGCTCTTTTATCTGTGCATTTTAGGGTTTTGCTGTAATTTATTATCATTTATTTCTCCTCTTCTTATCCCACTAATGTGCCAGAAGTTAAGCTCCAAAATGTTGAAAATGACACAGTCTGCGACACCGTATGTTGAAACAGTGACTTCAAAGAAATGAAACAAGCCGCAGAGGGTCAGTATTCTCTCCACTCACTGTAATATCTGTGTTTGTGTTTGTCCTGCAGGTTTCGGGAGGGCCTGCAGACTCTGGGCGTCTTTGATCAGGTAATTTCAGTTTGCTTGTATTAACACAGTGTTTGTTCGAAGGTTCATCAGAATGACAAACCTTTGATCTGATCCAGGTTCAGCTCTTCCCGTCGTTGTTCTGCAGTGTTTTCTGTGAGGCGGCGGATCGGCTCACGGCTCAGACGGTCGGTCAGATCTTCACCGTGAACTTCTCTCAGCAGGAGGAGAGACTGAGCAGAGAGACACCCGTCATCAGCTTCTGGAGACACTTCCTGCGGGAGTGTGAAGGTACGGGCAAACCAAACACTGGCTCTAGATAAGTCCATTCTTGACCACAAGACCCTGTACTGAATTTCTCTCCTCTCCTCTCCGCAGTTGGGAGAAGCTCCATCTCCCTGCAGGACCTTCTTCATTTCGCCACAGGAGCTGAGGAGCTCCCTGCAGCCAGCCTTCTCCCTTCTCCCTCCATCTCCTTCCTCCATCCTGTGGAGGAGAGAGAAGAAGAGAGAGAGGGAGTCAGAACAAGGAGGGACGAGGGGCTCTTTCCTCAGTGTGTGCCCAGCTCCAGACACCTCCTCCTGCCTGTTTCCTCCTCATACCAGGCCTTCAAAAGCTCCATGGAGCAGGCTGTCAGCCACCATGTGCACCTCCTCCCCACAGAGAGTTAGTGCAGGAGGAGGAGGAGGAGGAGGAGAGGTGTTTTAGAGATTGTGGCTGCCTGTTAATCTTTCTGTTCTCATGCAGCACATTTACAGTTTAAAGCTTTTCTCATCTTACTCACTAATGAAGCTGAAAGCGGCCAAAGCAAACCTCATCCCTTTTAAAGGTCCAGTGTGAAGGATTCAGGGGGATTTATTGGCAGAAATATAATAAGTATGTTTTCTTTAGTGTATAATCACCTGAAAATAAGGATTGTTGTGTTTTTGTTACCTTAGAATGAGCCTTTTATATCTACATAAGGAGCAGGTCCTCATCTACCGAGTCTGCCGTGTTGCACTGCCATGTTTCTTCTCAGGTTGGGCGTGAGTGCTCGTTTGGACGTCAGTATTCGCTCAAAGTATAGAATACTAGCTGCCGCCCCTCCCACATTTGAACATGACTTTTATATACATATATATTTTAGTATTTAAAATGGGTATGAACTTATTTTAATGTAGAGCTGCGAGCAGTGTTTTGCTTCGCTCAGCGTCTCTTTGCCCCGCTATCGCTCTCTCTGTTTATCACAAGACAACTGCTGCGGGAGTGTGAGCTCCACACTGGGGAACAGCTGGTGAGAGTCTGCCTGCACACACACACACACACACACACACACACACAGAACGTCAGGGCTGAAGGCTGATTTATACTTGTGCATCAGCTCTATGCAGAGCCTACGCCATTATGAGCATTTATACTGCAGTGGTGTGTCTGTGTCACTCTGCAGTTACACCTCCAAAACACTAGTCGGTGACACAGGTTTCTGTGAAGTGCACACACAATAAACACACATTAAACACACATTAAACACACAAACATTAAACACGCATTGAACACACATTTAACACACATTAAACATGCATTAAACACAAACATTAAACGCATTGAACACACATTTAACACATTAAACACGCATTAAATACACAAACACATTAAACACACATTAGACACACAAACACACATTAAACACACATTAGACACACAAACACATTAAACACGCATTAAACACACACATTAAACACGTATTAAACACAAACACACATTAAACACACATTACACATGGCTTAATAGCAGCAATTTCAAACACAAATCAGCTTCACTATAACTCACAGCATTCACAGACAAACACTTGTCTTTATCTGGACACATTTTCCCCACAAATACAACATGCTAACATTATTAGCACAAGCCTATGGCATTTTACATTGTATAAATTAGCCTGGTGGCTAGCAGAGATTTCCTCTGTTCATCTGAAGCCAGGATAAAACACACAAAAGACTTAAAATACTATTTTTGTGGAGGCTTTATTGTCTTCACAATTTGTTTCTTATCTGTGAAATAAAAAAAGGCTAAATAAAAGCTTTGTTTCCACTGAGGGAAATGGTTTGAGCTTACAAAATAGACAGGAGGTCTGCGTCACTGCGACATGTAGTTACATTTCTAGGGATGTGCACGTAAGGCTACGGCATAGGCTCTGCAGAAGTATAAATCCAGCTTTCCCATTGGCACCACACAGCTAACGTTACCCAACGGTTATTAACGGGTTTAACAACAGAGTCGAGCTGTTTTGGTGTCAGTGTGAGTTTGTTGGGACTGTTAAATTCCTTGGTGTCGGATGTTAGCGATAAACCGAAGCCTGGTTGTTCCATCAATTAATTTAAAATTGTACTGATTTTCCATTGTGCGCCAATCTACATTCCTTTTGCGTCAGCCAGTGTAATAAGAAGTTTTTCCACAACAGGCAGCTACAGAGAAACACTGATTTTTAATGTGAAACTTCATTATTCAGTGTTCTTACCGGTTAAAATGAGCCGGTCTGTTAGTGTTTGGGAGAAAGAGACCTCTGTGGATAATTCAGCTCCAGGTTAAAACTTACTGAACTATGAACACTGACTAACCAGGAGAAGTTTCAGCTGGTTGCAGTCTGCAGTCCTCACCACTAGATGCCACTAAATCCCCCTAAATCTAACACACTGTTCCTTTAAACTCAACTGCAGGAAACAACACAGAAGTATTAAATTTGCCTTTTTAAAACTTTGACATTTTTTCTGCTCTTTTCTTAAACATCCAGCTCTGATGTGGCGATAATGAAATTATCGTTACATCAAGTTTTGTAAATTGCATGTTTACTAGTTCAAAAACGGTGGTGCTGATTTTTTTTTATAACTTTGCCTTTAGAGCTGCTTTTGAATCAGTCTTATTTTTATTGTACATACTTTTTTCTAAAGCATTACATGCTGCTTGTTCTTCATGAGATTTTCTGTTTGTGCTCGTTTGTCATGTTGTCGTCTTTTTATTTTTAATTCTTCTGGAAACGACGTGTGAAAAGCTCGCGCTGATCAGATTCTGAGGAATAACGTCAGTGTTTGTCTTCTCATGTCGTGTGATCTGTCAGACTTTGCCGATCAGGGTTTCACATAACGTGACATTTGATGCGCCCTGCCTCTGAGTGAAGAGGGGGCGCTGCACAGGCGGAAACAAAACCTGCTGCTTCCTGATTAGCACAAATACATCGTTCGACTGATTTCCCATCTTATTAAAGATGTTCAAATGTTTTCTGATCTCTGTAAAGGCCAAACATCAATTCTCAACTTAACCAAGATTATGTTTGAAAAATAAAAACAACTAAACGTAAAACTACAGGAAGCCCACAGTTTGTACCATAAAACTAAATTGATTTTCAGTCATTTTTTAATTGATTATCACCTCAGCTGTTAGTGGTAATAACTCCTTATGGTTAACCAAATACCACAGAGAGGCCACCCCTGTATTTTCACTTTAATTGAAATGGTTATAAAAAATAATAAGGCGCCTTTTTAGAGAGAAATAAATGAATGGTTCTGATTTTATTTGGGTAATTGTAAGGATTGTTAAAATCCCATTAAAACATGTAATTATATCATAATTATCAGGTAAATTAAAAGAGATTTAAAGTAAAAATGAAGAGATGCAATGGAAAATCTGAGCAAACATGTTGTTGCTGTTACAAACACATTTGGGTCTTTACTGTAAAACTACAGGATCAGTTGTAATTTGGATTCATTCTTTTAATATCAGTCATTGTCTGGTATCAGTTGGTGGATTTCTGACGTTGAACTTCCATTTTTCTGTCCCTCTCTTTAACTCTCTTGTGATCTATCAGTGTTGTGTTTGCTGCATTTTTCTTGCATGTTTTACAAGTATGACTTTTCTTTGTCTTTGTTTGGATCATAAATACAGAAACAAACTGTTTTGTTGTCCTGATTTCTTAAAGGTTAAGTAACTGAACACAGCTCTGTCTCTGCCACAGATATAGAAATTTTATCATCTGGGTCAGAAAAAAAAGAAAAGAAATGTTGCCTTTGCTTCCTGACTGATATTAATCTGCTCATACTGGACTTTAATGGATTTGATCAGACCATCAGCTGCTGCTGAGATGTGGTTTGGAAGCTCGGGACACTAAAATGTGTCTCTATATTGATATTAGATGATATAAAGAACCTGAAAGAGCTGTAAAGGTAGAGCCAAGTTTAACTTCTCAACATACTGTTGTGAGGTTTAACATATAGTCTCATGCAGGAAGCCAAAGACAAACAAATTTTCTCTAACTTTTGCTCGTATCCACAATTCACCTTATTTTGTTAGTGTTTCTCTTATTTTTGCTCTTCTAGGTCAGAAAACTTTATAAGTGGTCAAGAGCACTTTTACAAAGATAAATAAAAACGTCTCATTTTCGCAGTCCACAAATAGTTTGTCCTACATGAGGAAACACAACTTTGTTTGAGGCACTTAAAAAGATTGCATGAACATCATCAAATTTGAGAAAATTCTCTGAATATTTTGGGTTTTCTCTCATATGTCCTCGCCTGTAGCAGCTCAGTCAGCAGCTGTTGTAGCATGACTCGGTGCATAAACTTCACCCTCTGCTCTTCTGATGAGCTCTCAGGTGGACAGTGTGTCAGAGTCTCTCGCTCGACAAGGTATAAAACAATCTGTTGTGTCTCACAAGAATGTCCGTACACCTGGAATAATAATACAGATACTTGGCCAGTATGTTTGTTCTCACTGTGGACAGGTGCTGCATATTTGCGCAAGGATTCATGGGTAACAATTAGCCTATCATTTACATTGTGTCCTGTAAATTAAATGTTTGTATTATAATTTGTATTTTCAGATATATTTTAATTTTTGAAAAAAAAGCAAACTTAAAACCTAATTGAATTATCAAACAAGAATTTAGCGGCCCCTCTGCAGTAACTCTGAGGACCTCCTGTTGAAGATTCAGGGACTGGATTAAATTTGTGGGCTGAAGAAATTCGACTTACTGCGTCCCTCTGCTGACCAGTGCTGGAATGCAACCAAGTACATTTACTCAAGTACTGTACCAAAGTTTACGTTTTCTTTGCTTGAGTATTTTAATGCAAGTCTCTAGCTCTACTCCTGTACACTTCATAAGGAAATATTTTACTGTTACTCCACTACTATTATTATTCTTCAATTACTATTATTTGACTCCACTATTAATTTTAGTTACTAGTTGCTTTACAAATTAAGATTTCTGCACACAAACAATATGAAAACATAAAAGTGCAGCTGAAATGATTATTTGATTGATCAGAATATAAATTGTTATTTTTCATTAAAAAACATTTCATGGTTTCAGCATCTCATATTCATGCTAATTTTTCTTTTAGTTATTTTAATTATTTAAATGTATTTAACGTTTTGTTCACTGAACACTTTTACCTTTAATACTTAAAACATTTCCTGCTTGACATTCTAGTACCAGAATATTTTTACAATGTGATTTTGATATTTTTACTTCAGTAAAGGATCTGAATACTTCCCCCACCACTGCTGCAGACACATTTTCAGCATCACAAGTGTTTAGCCATTTCTCTTTATTTTTTATTTATTTATTTATTTATTTATTTATTTTCCTCTAATGTCATTAAAACACTGTTAAATCATACTTTGTTTGAGCTTATCTAACAGTAAGTAACCGCAGACGTTCTTGCAGCCTGTTTTTTGGTTGCACTTCTCCAATTCTGGCTCGTGAGTTTTTGCACATGGCACCACACCTGGCCTTATATTAGTGTTTAGGGAGCGTTACTTATGTTAATAGATTATTTATGATAAAGTGAGATTCACCTGTCAGCTCACCTGGGTAAGAGCAGACTTTGGTAACATTTTGGTGCATCTGTTGACTTCTCCTACATTGGCAGAGTGAGACCTCTTTCTTTTTACGTCCTTGTTGGTTTCTGGAAACAGCTGCGGAGTGAGACCTCTTCTCTCATTCCTCCTCTCTGACGGGCTGCCGCCACGTCATCGGGCGCTCCGTCACCACCATCAACATCCAACATGGCGGCTTCTGTCAGGGAGAAGCAGACAGGTTAGTCAAACTGGTTTAATTCCTCTACTAACGGTTATATTTCAGCGGCGGACAGCGACGGTAACCGGCAGAGGAGCGTTTAACGACCCGGAGTCTGACAGCAGAGGTTAATACAGGACTGTCCGGCTGCTAACAAGCTAACTGACCACTCTGCGTCCCGAAGGTGCCGCTAGTTGGGCTCAAACTGATTTGACTAACTTACCGATACAGACACTCCTCACAGTCCTCCCCCATATACAGATTAATTAACTCAACAAGCTGTTAACTAATGAGTTAACTAGCAGCTTAGCTTGTTAGCTAGCTGTACTGTTAGGTTCTAATGCTACTGTTAGCTAGCTAGGTGAAGCTAGCCTGTTGCTACCGGTGAAGAAATCATTTTGTTTCTTAAAGTGACTTTAGTGTGAGTGTTTTAGAGCTTCAGTGTCTCTGGTAGAAACGAAATTATCCCTCATTTAAACACTAAAACATGTGGTGAAGGTTTTATTGTGATGTCACTACACTTAAAATTGAATGATGTACTTTTAGGACAACAGATATCACAGAACATCACACTGTGACTGAGAGAGAACACATGTCAGGAGATATTCTTACTCAGTGAAATCAGTAAAAGATTAAAGATGATTATTTGTAAGTTTAGACATGTTGAAGAGACATTCTCTCTTCATTCAACCACACCTGTCAGTAGGTTCAAATACTTCTGCTTTCGCCCCAGGTTTGACAGATCTGCTGTAATGTGGGTGTGTGACAGCACAACATGTGGTTTCAGTCTTATACCAAGTGATACCAGGAACACAATCAACAACATCTGTGCTTAATATAATAATAAGAGGTTAATATACCAGCATGTAGAGCAGAGTGTGGGGTCCTCACTTGCAAACCCTCAGCCCTATGTTCCCTCACTGTAAGAACCATATGTTCCCTCAAAGACATTTTTTTTTAATTTGTCCCCTGTTATATGTTCTCTCATTGTGGGAAACAGCCCTGTTTCCTCAGTCCTGTGTTCCCACGCTGTTGGAAACAGTCCTCTATTCCCTCAGTCACATGTTCCCTCATTGTTAGGAACAACCATATGTTATCTAAGTCTTATGTTCCCTCATTGCTGGAAACAGCTCTGTGTTGCCTCTTTGTTGGCAACAGCTGCTATGGTCACTCAGCCCTGTGTTCCCTCACTGCTGGAAATATCCCTGTTCCCTCAAAGACATGTTCAAATTTGGGAAAGGGCCTATGTTCCCTAACTTATATGTTCATTCATTGTTGGAAACCATATCTTACCTTAGTCCTATTTTCCCCTATTGTTGGAAAAAATCCTGTGTTCACGCTGTCATATGTTCCCTCGTTGTTATACAGTCCTGTGTTCCCTTAGCCCATGTTCCCTCATTGTTGGAAACAGCTCTATGTTCCCTTGGCCCTGTGTTCCCTCATTGATGGAAACAGCTCTATGTTCCCTTGGCCCTGTGTTCCATCATTGATGGAAACAAAGCTGTGTTCCCTTGGCCCTGTGTTTCCTCATTGTTGGAAACCGCTCTATGTTCCCTTGGCCCTGTGTTCCCTCATTGTTGGAAACTGCTCTATGTTCCCTTGGCCCTGTGTTCCCTCATTGTTGGAAACAGCTCTATGTTCCCTTGGTCCTGTGTTCCCTCATTGATGGAAACAAAGCTGTGTTCCCTCATTGTTGGAAACAGCTCTATGTTCCCTTGGCCCTGTGTTCCCTCATTGTTGGAAACAGCTCTATGTTCCCTTGGCCCTGCGTTCCCTCATTGTTGGAAACAGCTCTATGTTCCCTTGGCCCTGTGTTCCCTCATTGATGGAAACAGCTCTATGTTCCCTTGGCCCTGTGTTCCCTCATTGTTGGAAACCGCTCTATGTTCCCTTGGCCCTGTGTTCCCTCATTGTTGGAAACCGCTCTATGTTCCCTTGGACCTGTGTTTCCTCATTGTTGGAAACAGCTCTATGTTCCCTTGGACCTGTGTTCCCTCATTGATGGAAACAGCTCTATGTTCCCTTGGCCCTGTGTTCCCTCATTGATGGAAACAAAGCTGTGCTCCCTTGGCCCTGTGTTCCCTCATTGTTGGAAACCGCTCTATGTTCCCTTGGCCCTGTGTTCCCTCATTGTTGGAAACCGCTCTATGTTCCCTTGGCCCTGTGTTCCCTCATTGTTGGAAACTGCTCTATGTTCCATTGGCCCTGTGTTCCCTCATTGTTGGAAACCGCTCTATGTTCCCTTGGCCCTGTGTTCCCTCATTGTTGGAAACCGCTCTATGTTCCCTTGGCCCTGTGTTCCCTCATTGTTGGAAACTGCTCTATGTTCCATTGGCCCTGTGTTCCCTCATTGATGGAAACAAAGCTGTGCTCCCTTGGCCCTGTGTTCCCTCATTGTTGGAAACCGCTCTATGTTCCCTTGGCCCTGTGTTCCTTCATTGTTGGAAACCGCTCTATGTTCCCTTGGCCCTGTGTTCCCTCATTGTTGGAAACCGCTCTATGTTCCCTTGGCCCTGTGTTCCCTCATTGTTGGAAACCGCTCTATGTTCCCTTGGCCCTGTGTTCCCTCATTGTTGGAAACCGCTCTATGTTCCCTTGGCCCTGTGTTCCCTCATTGTTGGAAACAGTCCTGTGAGGGAACATAGGGTTGGGGAGCAGAGGGAACTTTTATTCAACCATTGGGACAATTTTTTAAAAATGTTGTTTTTGGGACCCTCAGAGCAACAACTTGCTTTCTGGACACTAATGAAACTGGATCTTGACACAGAGCCTGTCTGTCAGATTCAACCATGACATCAGGTAATAATGCAGGACCTGTACTTCAGAGATGGTCACTGAATTACCAACAAACAGCAAACCACAAAGGGAATTTGGGGCTTTCTGGTGGTCTCTGCATCTAGAATGTGAAGAAACCTAAAACCCAAAATATGACAGAACAGAACATCCAACCTCAGCAGAGAAATACACAGGATATTAAATGAATAGTTCTTCACCTACATGTTGTTTGTTTCTCTGGCTGTAAACAGTTTGTGTTTGTTTGTCCCTGCAGTCGCTCTGAAGCGAATGCTGAACTTCAACGCTCCTCCTCTGAAGAACACAGCAGCTGAGCCAGTATGGAAGGTAACACACTGCAACAACACACTCATAATAACTGTCAAGTTAAATAAAATACATGTTACATATTATGTAATTAAACTCTTCAGGTAAGAGCGAATAGAATGAGCTGTTCATATCTACACAGGGAGCAGGTGCTCGTCTACGGAGAGTTGTTGCACTGCCATGTTTCTACAGAGGCCCAGAACTGTCAAATCAAACACTGGCTCTAGATAGGTTTGTCTCCAACATGCCAAACAGAGTCAGAAAAAAAATACATTGGTCTCCATAAACTTTGATAAACCATCTCTAACATTTTGTGATGTCCCTGAACCATTGCAACCAAACATTGCAGCTGTTTACTCTGTCAGGTTTCTGTCTCTGTCTATGTTTAAAATGAAATTACGGGATTTGTTGTATCATGTGTCCTCTGTCCTTCTGTCTCTGTGTGTGCAGGTGTTGATATACGACAGGTTCGGCCAAGACATCATCTCCCCTCTGCTGTCTGTCAAAGAGCTGAGAGACATGGGCATCACGCTGCACCTGTAAGAGACACACACGTCTGCAAAAAAACAAGGCACCTAATGCATGTGCATTCTGTAATGATGACCCTCAGCCCACCCCGTAGTTTGGGAAATCAGGAAGCAATGCAGCAGTAGCAGAAATAGATAAAGAAAGAGGTCTTTTGAGCGGCAAGTTCAGCGTCAAAGCTCTGACAGATGGTTCTCTCAACAAGACCAAAGTTATTTGCAGTTACTGTCAACATGAATTGAGTTACTAGAGTCAAGCTGCTTAAATAAAACAGGATGTTTAGTTAACCTTTACAAGTGTAAAGTTGGACACTACACTGTGTTAGTATTACTGAGTAATGTTAAATATGGTCAATATGTTCATCTGTCGCTGCTTGTTGGGCTTGAGTTTGCCGTGGTTTGCTTTCAGCATATTTTTTAAGCATGCAGTGTGTTTAAGGTTATTCTGGAGAATATTCTGGACAGTATTTGTCATGGTTTGGGATTTTTGCAATAATAATAAACATACATTTGCATAAAGCAAGTAAATTTGTCCACTCCCATGTTGATGAGAGTATTAAAAACTTGAAAAATATCCCTTAGAGGTACATTTACAACAGATAAAAAAGTGTGTGAGTAATTATAAAATAATTGCAAGTTAACTATGGACAGTTATCTGATTAATCGCTACTGGGTATTTTAAAATGATTAACAGCCCTAGTTTTAACCGTTCAACAGCTCCTGAAAAAAAAATGTCATTTACAGCTGTCATTAAAGAAGCGTGTTAAAATGAGCTTGTGTGTGTGTGTGTGTGTGTGTGTGTGTGTGTGTGTGTGTTTCAGTCTGCTTCACTCGGACAGAGATCCGATCCCAGATGTCCCCGCCGTCTACTTCATCATGCCCACAGAGGAGAACATTGACAGGATATGTCAGGTAGACACACACGCACACACACACACACACACACACACAGCCGTCAAAATAAATGATCACCTCTCTTTTTGGATCTCTGCTTTCCAGCTGCACATCAGCATCAGCACGCTGTTTAGCATGTTAGCATTCATTCTGTCAAGCTAATTTATAATCAATAGAGGTAATGATTTGTGTGTGTGTGTGTGTGTGTGTGTGTGTGTGTGTGTGTGTGTGTGTGTAGGACCTGAGGAACCAGCTGTATGAGTCGTACTACCTGAACTTCATCTCTGCCATCAGCAGAAGTAAACTGGAGGACATCGCCAGCGCCGCTCTGGCTGCTAACGCTGTCAACCAAGTCACCAAGGTTACCATGGTTACTCTTATCCTTCTATAGTCTTATTTGTTTTTATTACATTACACTGTGTATGATTCTACTTAGTAGCAACATTGGAATTGATTAGATTCAAGTTTCGTGAATTCTGCGCGACTTTGCAATTTTGTCCAATCACTGCAACTTTCATGTTGACTTGCTCAGCCGCTCTCTCTCTGTTTATCATGAGGCTACTGCTGTGGAGCTTCTGCCCAAGCAGCTAAATATGATGAGCAGTAATGAGAACACGTGATGTGTTAGCTCGTGCTAACTGGGCAGAGAGAGCAGGAGGAGAGGAGCTCACAGAGATGGTCCTCTAGTGCTGCGTCTAACAGCAGCAGCTGATCGTCGGTGATCCCTCGTTTTCCGTTGTCCCCAGAATGTCATTGCGACACTTGTGACTGACTGCAGCAGTCCCAAAAACAAGTCCTGGAGGGAGTGAATGTTACCTGCCAGGAATAATTTTATTTTAATAAATGCAGCTGAAAACTTGAAACAAGTGTAAATTAATACTACTGTGTGAAGCACTAGAGCTCCTTTGATTTAGAAAGGAAGGGAAAATTTAGAATTACATATCCGATTATTCTGTTATTTAATCTCTTTTGTAAATTAGTATAGTGTTGTGTGATTATTTTTTTATTTCCAATTGAGAGGAAAAGGTGCAGGGTTACAGTTAATATCTCCCACTCTGATGCTCATCATCGTTGATTTCCAGTTAAGTAGAACGATACAGTGGGCCAAGAGAGATGCAGATACTGTAGCATTATTCTGATGGGCAGATAAATTCACCTCTGATTTTGTCACACTGAAGACGGCAGTGATAGAGTTGTTTGTTTGTCCTCTCCATCCTCTGTCCAGCTGCAGAAACGATGCACAGCTGGATCACAGAAGGGTTTCTGTAGAGTTTTTATTTTGAAGTTATTAGTCAGGTGTTTCCATTATTGTGTCCACCCCCACTCTGAGACAGTGCAGTGTCAGTGTCAGGAATGCTGTGTGATGACTCTGTGGTGTGTGTGTCTCAGGTTTATGATCAGTACCTGAACTTCATCACTCTGGAAGACGACATGTTCACCCTCTGCCATCAAAACAAGGAGCTCATCTCCTACCACGGTAACAAACACACACACACAAATTATTGGTAAAGGGAGGTGCACTAAAAAGCCCAACACAACGAAACAAATTGTCTCTCTTCATAACTTGTTTTTATTCTCGTAGAAGAAGTGACAGTCGGTCTATAATGCTTTGCAAACATCACCACAACTCCGTCCAATAAACAAGCTACACCTGAGTCACATGACCTTTTCTTTACAAGTCCTGGAGGCTTGTGATTGGTCATTTTTAATCCAAATTACTAAAAAAAAGAGTTAGTGTATCTAGTCAGTGCTCTAAGATCTGGTCATGACATGAATTGAATTAAATGTGTGTCTCACCTGCAGCCATCAACAGAGCAGACATCCAGGACACAGACATGGAGGCCATCATGGACACCATCGTGGACAGTCTCTTCTGTTTCTTCGTCACTCTGGGTGAGTCTGCAGCTCCTCTGATACCTGCAGTGTGGATTTAACATGTCCAGACAAATGTGCTTGTTTTTAGTCTGTTTTAAGATGAAACTAGATATTTTTACTGGTTTTAAAAAATCTAAGGGGGTGGAAATGTTCCTGCTCTGTTGGCAGATACTTTTGTTTATTTTAAAGTGATACTTTGCCAATTTTCATCCAGCTATGTATCATAACAGTGTGGGTTGTAGGTGTAAATGGACTGTGGTAAACTTGCCTCCATCTTAACAGCGCTCAGATCTCGCTGCTCATCGCTTAGCTCCAATTTTGCAGGCTGTTGCTTGAACTGCAGAATGTACTTCAGCGTTTTCGTATGCCCCCCGCCACTGACACAAAGAATAGAATATATATGTAGAAGAAGGAGATCAAAAGAGAGACGTGACACTCTTTCACATATATTGTTCACGATAATACTGTTATAATTTTTAATAAGATGTTGTTGTTATGATATTGTATCAAAGACCTCAGGAGACTGTGTGTTGAGCTGTGATTCTCCTCGATCGAGTCTTCATTAAATACTGTGTGTGATCCATCAAAGAGTGTAACACTGTGTATGCTGACCAGAGATTCTGAGGGTGTCCTTGCATTTAACCCAAACAATATTCCCTTGTGAGTAACTTCACGTACCCAAATAAGGTTATTCTGTCCTGACCTGTGGCTGTGTGAAGTTTGTATTGGTTACTAACTTTAAACAAGTACGCTCACCTGGCTCGCTTTAAATCACCTCGACTGTTTCTTACAAAATGCATTTGTCTAAAAAGAGACTCTCGTCTGTTGAGCCTGGAGCACAGGGCAGTCTCCAATCTCTGAAAGCAAAATTATTACAGACTCTGCACTGATTCCAAAAAGAGGAGCAGCTTCAGTAGTGTGGAATAAACTGTGGCAGAATTGAACGTGTCTCTTTCTTAGTAACAGATTATTTTTAATCCTGATCTAATCAGTTTCTCAGTGTGATTCTGTTTCTGTCCACGAGGTGGAAGTGTTCCCTTACATCTTCAGTAGCTCTCTGTCACAGTGATCAGACTGATTAAAAAAATAATCTGTCATTTAGTTTATGGATAATAAAACACGCAGAAGTCCTTCAGGTTGTTTTGTTGTCTGTAATATTTTCATGTGTGTAACAGGATGAGGCTGTTTTTAAAGTTTGTGTTGTTGCTGTTGTTGTTTTTGTTGTTGATCAGGTGCCGTGCCGATCATTCGCTGTCCCCGGGGAAACGCAGCAGAGATGGTCGCAGTGGTGAGTTCACTCTGAAGTTCATGAAAACTTCTTTCGATTATTTTAAATTGAACTGTTCATGTGTGATACAAGCGGACATGTTTGTAGTTTTAACACCCTTGGTTTCATCCAAAAGTCTCAACAGCTACAAAATTGTCTTCACAAAGTGAACAAACAATTTTTGTTGGGAAATCTAATCAGCTACTGTTTTCTCAACATTTTACGAGATGACTTATTGCTCTTACTAGTGTAGGGTTGGTAGACATGAGGGTATTTATGTCCCTTTTATAACACAGTAGCTTTGTCTTTAATATCTCTGAGTGATTTTAGGTTTCTGTGGACAGAGTTGAACTGTCAGGGGAACTTAATGGGAAGACAGCAGGTCAGCAGTAGATGCCTCATAGAAGTCGTTTACATCATCTGAAAGCTGAAGATCAATATGAGATGCTCAGCACTGTGCGTCAAGTTATGTAGCAAATATGTAATAAATAAAGTGTTTAAGGGCCTAAAACATTATGATGGAAGTATAGGATCTATGGATCATTCCAATAATCAAATCTGCTCATGCAGTGATGCAACAGTTTTAGGGTTAAAACCCTTTGTGTTGGAAGAAGTCTGAAGTGTTTGTGTGTTTGTGTTGTAGAAGTTGGATAAGAAGCTGCGTGAGAACCTGCGGGACGCCAGAAACAGCCTCTTCACTGGAGACAACATGGCCACCGGACAGTTCAGGTAAACGACGTGTTAACTGTCTGTCATGAAGGATAAAACTGAAACAGTGTGAGGTCATGGGAAATTCCACTTCCCACAATGCAGTGCTGTAGTGATCCTTTCTCTTCTCCAGTTTCCAGAGGCCTCTGTTCGTCCTGGCAGATCGTAACTCGGACATGGCCACGCCCCTCCATCACACCTGGACCTATCAGGCGCTTATCCATGATGTCCTGGTGAGCTGTCAATCATCTGTCTCAGAATGAGCTCATGCACATTTTGTGTTGATGTGTAAGAGAACAAGTTATTGAATTTGAAGTGTTGTGCTGCTGTTTAAATGTAGGCTATTATATTGGTATTTAAAACATAAAATCGATTTATTGAGACAGTCTGACGAAAACCAGACTTTTGAAATCCATGTAAACATGTTAGTCCGACTGAAATCATGTTAAATTTCTCAGAGTCAGACTAACACACCACATAATGCGACTGGGAGTTGAATTCCTCCTGCATGTATACAGCCAATCAGACCCAAACTGGCTGAGGCGCTCTGAGCAT
Organism: Epinephelus lanceolatus; assembly: GCF_041903045.1. Taxonomy (NCBI): domain Eukaryota; kingdom Metazoa; phylum Chordata; class Actinopteri; order Perciformes; family Serranidae; genus Epinephelus; species Epinephelus lanceolatus. Next base: position 39,940,028 of record NC_135748.1, read on the forward strand.
GCTCCACAGTTTCCACCCCAGAATAGCAGCATGTGTGTGTCTCAGGGATCCCCAAAGGTGTACACACACACACACACACACACCCACACATATTCACATAGAGCCAGAGTGCTGTCAGCTACTGAGGTGCTGAGGTTAATACTGACAGCACTGGAATGTAGAGTTACATGGATGTGTTATGTAACACGTCATCAGCACACACACACACACACACGCACACACACAGCTACTGGCACCGATAGAGCAAAATTTGGCAAATGCAGCATGAAAACATCTTAACAAGTCCTTTAGTGTCATATTCATCCTTCAGGATTAATTTTCCTGTAAAGGAACAAACTGTCTGGACTTTTAAAACCAATATTTCCATCCATCCGTCCGTCTGTTGTCTCTAACAGCTTATCCTGTTCAGGGCCACGGGGGGGCTGGAGCCGATCCCACCTGACACTGTGCGAGAGGCAGTGTACACCCTGGATGGGCCGCTACATGATCACAGGACTAATGCTGTTAATAATTTGTAAAAACATAAGTGATAACAACATCATCATCAGGATCCACAATCCAAGTCATTTAATGTTGGATATCTGCTGATACCAAGTCTGATCTATATGCAGCTACCTGTTAATTAAATATCTACCTGACACATTATAACACCAGCTGTAGTGACGAAATCTGACATCTGTGACTGTAAAGACCCACGGTAGAAATTCCTCTGGAGGTGGGAGTCGAAGACCTCACGGACAGGGGCCTCAGCCAGACGTTCCCAGTTCACCCTACACGTTTGGGTTTACCAGGTCTGTCCAGCAGCCTCCCCCGCCATCTGATCCAACCTACCACCAGGTGGTGATCAGTTGACAGCTCTGCTCTGGCCTAGCGTGTTCTGGTACCAGCTCCGCTTATGAACCTCCCTGTGCTCGAACATGGTGTTCGTCATGGCCAGTCTATGACTAGCACAGAAGTCCAACAACAAACTACTACTCAGGTTCAGGTCAGGCAGGCTGTTCCTCCCAGTCACCCCCCTCCAGGTTTCTCCATCATTGCCCATGTGACCTTTGAAGTCCCCCAGAAGAACTATAGAGTCCCTAGCTGGCACGCCTTCCAAGACACCACCCAGAGACTCTAAGAAGGCCGGGTACTCCACGCTGCTGTTCAGTGTGTACGCACAAACAACAGTAAGAGACCTTCTCTTAGTGATCGAAGTCACATCGAGGCGACCCTCTCCTTCTCCGGGGAGAACCCAACACAGCAGTGCTCAGCCGGGGGCTTGTGAGTATCCCCACACTCACCGGTGCCCCTCACCCTGGGCAACTCCAGAACAAGCGAGAGTCCAGCTCCTCTCCAGGAGTTTGGTTCCAGAACCAGTGCTGCATGTGGAGGTGAGCCCAACTATATCTAGTCGGTACTGCTCCACCTCCCGCACCAGCTCCGGCTACTTCCCCACCAGAGAGTTGACATTTGACGCCCCCAGAGCCAGTCCAGGGGTACTCAAGGTCTGAAAAGTCTGTTTCATCAAGGTCTTCTTGAATTGCACTTAGTCCGGCCCCTCCCCTTGGACTACTTGGCCTTGGGAGACCCTACCAGGGGCTGTTAGCCCTGGACAACACAGCTCCCAGATTCACATGGGCACGCAAACCCCTCCGCCATGTTAAGGTGGCGAATCTTGGAGAAGATCAGTTGTTGTATTGATGTTTTTTTTCTTTCCTTCAATGATAACTGGTAACAGGGATAAAATCAGTTTAACTCAGACAGCAGGTGTTTTCTTGACATTTGAAAAGAAGAAGAGTGAAATGAGTCGGTCTCCACACGTTTACATGACATTAGACAAAATAGATTTATTGTGTCAGTCAAACGAAAACCAGACTTTTAGAATCCACGTGAACATGTTGGTCCAACTGAAATCATACTAAATCTAACTTCTCAAAGTCGGACTAACACACCCAGATAATGAGTTTGGGAGTTGAATTCCTCCTGCATGTATACAGTCAGTTGGACCCAAACTGGCCGAGGCGCTCTGAGCATGCTCCACAGTTTCCACCCCGGGCTTTGACCCGGAAGTTGAATAGCATTAAATGTGTAAGAGAAGAAGAAGCCGGTAACAACATGGAGAAATCTACATCCAGAGCCGTGACTTTTTGGACGGACCAAATGTACAGAGCTGTAAAGTTGTCCACCATGGTAGCAGTTAGCTGCTAGCTAACCGTAGCTAACTTGTTTGTCCATTGTTTGGTCTGTGACGTAATAGGTCAACAGGAAAAAGGTCCAATACTAACAAGCTGAAAGGGGGCATATCTCCACCTATCGTAGAGGAGTCGCACATACTTGGCTCAATAAATGGATTCCCCTCATGTGCTTGTATACTGGGACAAGGACAGTAGTCCAATTAAATGTCCTCATCAAGCTATAACTGTGGCTCGACTTAACTGTGCATGTACACATACTGACTTTCTCATGACCGGGGAGACTGTGTGAACTTGGATGTTGAATTTGTTTTCAGTGACCCTCGATCATTATTGAACCACAAAGGAGCAACTGGGCTCTAAATATTGAGGTAGTCCTCTGCAGTCGATTCAGTGGTTCGATTGAAGAGGTTTAAATTGTGATTTGTCAGTCCATAGTATGTTCAGCCGATGCTTTAACAGTGCTACCCCTCGACTAACCTTCTGTTTGTATTGTTCCAGCTTGTTAGAGACATTATTGTGAAACAGGAACCTGTTCCTGCACACATTTTGATGCTAAACTTCCATTTTGATGCTAAACTTCCAGATTCTTTTACCAGTAACTGCTGATTTCCTCTCCTCTTACTCAACTGTTGCTCAGAGGGATCTTTGTCTCTTTCAGTTATCAGTGTGGTTGAACCATTGTACAGTGTTTTGTTCTCCATGTACAAAACAGTCCCTCGTACTGAATAACATCTGTTTGTGAAGAAGACTTTCTACAACCTAAAGGCATCAGAGACCATTCAGACATATAAAGGAGTCCTCTCACACATCTGACTGGCCAACAGCAAACTCTGGGGCAGCGAACTTTTTTTAACAGAAGTTTGAATACTTCCTTGTTTTAGGAGTTTAGAAATGACCGTCAGCAGTTTAAAGCAGGTCAGAGGGAGACATGTCCCTGCAGCACAGTCAAGAAAATGACACTTCAGACATTTGTTTTGGAAACAGGTGAAATAACGTCGCTCCACTTTAATATTCTTTTTTTAACATCTTTTAAAAAGCCTCTCTGTTCAGTTGTCCAGGATCCAGAATCTGATCTGGTTTCTGTTGAAGCTCCCTGTGCGACGGCCGGTCCAGATGGCAGCGCTCTCCCCCTCTCCTTCCTTTCTTTCCTATAAACATGTCAGAGTCTGAACACAGCCGTCTACCACCCGGCAGGGGATGAGATCCCAACACTAAATCTCCCCTCTCATCCCTCTGCTGTTTCCATGGCAACAGCGATATTATGATCTGCTGCTGAGGATCTGTTCCCCGTCGGCCTCCGTCAGGATCCACTGTGGTGTAATTAGTAGTGATGTGCTGTCTTTGGTCTGGACTCCGTCCCAGATATCTTTAACACAGCAGGGCTTCATCTTCATCTGGTACTGGATCAGGTTTTATATTCATTACGTGTCTCAGAATCAGGTCTAGGATTTTAGGACTGTAAACTTAAGTTAGATGATGACGTCTTTGGTTTTTCTTGGTGGTTTCACTTTGGATTCAGAGCATTTAAAAGACTTAAAGAGCTGATTTAGATCATTAAACACAGGAAAAACAATTTATAATACAAAAAAAATGAATGAGCTCCTTACAGGTACTGGCAGAGCTGAGCTGCAGCCTGCCAAAACAACCAGTGAAGCCAAACTTCAAAGATCACCTGACAGCAGATCTTTGTGAATATGTGTGTATGTGTGTTCTCTGTGTCCACCAGGACTACCAGCTGAACAGGGTGGTGATGGAGGAGGGGGCGGGGGCCGAGCCATCTCCTGCTGGCGCCAGACCAAAGAAGAAGAACAGAAAGACCTATGACCTGACTGGTGCGGACAAGTTTTGGCAAAAACACAAGGGCAGGTTAGTTCTTCTGGAGGAGGCTTTACATATTGGATCCTTATCAGTATTCACTTTGCCAATATAGATTTTATCCAATTCAAGACGGTTAGTTAGTTCTGCTCTCATTTGGATTTGCACCTTACCTTTTACCTTTTCTGTAACTGTGTATGCGTGGTTTTTACATCCTACTCATTGTCTTTTGTTTATAACTTGTTTACTTGCACTTCTTTTCCTCTGCAAACTGCCGCACAGCAATTTCCCTTAAGATAAATAAAGATCTATTTTATCTAGAGTTGCACCGATCAATCAGCTGGTGACAGGAATCAAGTAGGATCAGGAAGTATGAAATGATGATGAAATCATGTTGTGTTACAGTCCGTTTCCAGAGGTGGCAGAGTCAGTCCAGGAGGAGCTTGACACCTACAGAGCACAGGAGGATGAGGTCAAACGGCTGAAGAGCATCATGGTGAGACACTCACCCACACAACTGGCTGTCTTCTGGTAAACTAGCAACACGTCAAGTCCAAGTCAGAGGTCATTACTGAGTCACAAAGGTCATATTTAGGGTTTAGGTTCAAGTCCCTGAGTTCATGTCTTCACCAAAGTTATCTTCAAGTCCAGCTTCCCAAAATTTAAATCTGCTTCTCCAAGGCCATGTTCAAGTCCCCGAAGGGATGTCCAGTTCTACAAGATAATGTCCATGTCATATCTCTGAGTTCATTTCTTAATCATCAAGGTCCTTTACGTGTCCTGTCGGTAGCGTGTCCCTGAAGTCTCATCCAAGTCCCCAAGATAATCTTGTCTGAGTCACGAGGTCACAGAGGTCATAGACAAGTTCACAAAATTGTATCTGCTTGTCTGAGGTAATGTCCAAGTTTCTGAGGTCGTGTCTAAGTTTTCATGTTTAAGATCTACAAGATCATTTCTCAGTGACCTGTAAGGTAACTAGAAAAGTGCACTCAGGTAAGTGCAGATCTCCACCAGGTGACCAACTGGCCCCCTGAGCTGATTGACGGAGCCGTGGCACATTGCACAGAGCAGATTGACAGGCTCTGTTTGTGAAATAGCCACAAATCTTTGATCCATGTCGTTCATAACTGGACTTTTAACTTTGTAGGCTACAGCACAACAAGGTAGTGCCCTGCACGGGCCTATTATCTGGGCCCGGGCCTGGCCCTGGCCCGAGGGGGTGGAGCCCCAGCCTGGCCCGACAGGTTTTCAGAATTCTCATGCCCAAACCCGAAAAAAGCCAGATTTTTTTTTTTTTTTTTTTTTTTTAAATAAACCTCCCATAACAACATGTAGGCTGTAAATGCTGCAGACATTAAAATAGTTTAATTGGGGTTTCTAGCGTGGTATTAAGCTATATTCATTATATTTTGATTGAAAGGATAAAGTTAAATATGAATTTATTTAACTTAATGACTGTATTCTCCTATTTAATGAGAATTGTCAACCGTTGCTGCGCACTGTTGCAGTTGCATCGCGTACAGTCACTTCAAAAAACTAAATAATCAATTAAAAAACCCCAAAAATGCTTCAAACACTTTTCTAAATAATCTTAATATTGAAAGGAAACGAAATATACCCAGATAAGCACTTTTAATGGCATAAGTGGGTATATTTCCTTTCCTTTCAATATTAAGATATACATATATATATATATATATATATATATATATATACACATACATACATACCTTAGTATAGTAATAGTGTATATATAACATAATTGTGTTATGAATTAGAAGATATGGGCGGCACGGTGGTGTGGTGGTTAGCACTGTCGCCTCACACCAAGAGGGTTGCCGGTTCGATCCCGGGTGAGGGAGCCCTTCTGTGTGGAGTTTGCATGTTCTCCCTGTGTCAGCGTGGGTTCTCTCCGGGCACTCCGGCTTCCTCCCACAGTCCAAAGACATGCAGGTTAATTGATAACTCTAAATTGTCCGTAGGTGTGAATGTGAGTGTGAATGGTTGTCTGTCTCTATGTGTCAGCCCTGTGATAGTCTGGCGACCTGTCCAGGGTGAACCCTGCCTCTCACCCAATGTCAGCTGGGACAGGCTCCAGCCCCCCCGCGATCCTCAAGAGGATGAAGCGGTTAGAAGATGAATGAATGAATACAATTACGTATAAATATAATAAGAAAGAAAAGTAAGAAAATATTATATAATATTACAATATAATATATATATATATATATATTATATAATACATAATATAATATTATAACATATATTATACAGTTATGTAATATAATACTTATCTATAAATAGTTAGTCATACAGTCACAATATGTACTTTTTTTTTATATAAATGTAATAAATGATATAAATGCAATTACGATATACATGTCTATATCTGTATATCTCTACATACCCTTGGAGTTAAACCCTTTCTTCCCCGTACTTTGTAAAAATGATATGTTTGTATTTCTTTTTAAACTGGGTGATATCTGGACATTGTTGAAGGTCCACATTCAGTCTGTTCCATGATCTTACTCCGTTGATTGTCATACAAAATCTTTTCACAGTTGTTCGGTACTTGCAAGTTTTGAAATTTAACTTTCCTCTTAAATTATACCCTCCCTCTCTTTCATAAAAGATGTTTTGTAAGTGGGTTGGTGCTGGTTTATTCCTAATTTTGTACATAAATTGTGCTGTTTGAAATTCAACAATGTCATGAAATTTGAATATTTTAGATTTATGAAATAGTGGATTAGTGTGTTCTAGAAAGTCCACCTTGTGAATTATTCTGATTGCTCGTTTTTGCAGTATGAATATTGGTTGTAGTGAACTTTTATATGTATTGCCCAAACCTCTGTGCAGTAAGTTAAGTATGGTAAGATCAGTGAACCGAACAGGATGTGGAATGACTTGTTGTCCAGGAAGTGACGTGCTTTGGCCATGACAGAAATGCTTCTCAATAATTTAGTGCAGATGTATGTAATGTGAGATTTCCAGGAAATTTTGTCGTCTATTATCACCCCAAGGAATTTTGTTTCATATACTCTTTCTGTTTCAACACCCTCTATCTGTACCCGTGCTTGTTGATTTATTTCACTGTTACCAAATATCATGAATTTTGTTTTGTTGAAGTTTAGACATAACTTATTTTTGTCAAACCAGTGTTTTATTTTGCTGAATTCTGAGGTGATAATGTCCAATATTTCCTGTAAATCTTCACCTGAACCAATAATGTTTGTGTCATCTGCAAAAAGGATGAATTTGAGGATTTGTGATATTTTACATATGTCATTGATGTAGATAATAAATAACTTTGGACCTAGCACTCACCCTTGTGGAACTCAGCATACAAGGCATATCAATTCGTATCGTGCATATCTTCAGTGGGTCTTAACATATCGGGTATGGAATTAATCTGCAGAGGCTTCATTTCAAAATGAGAGCACGGTTTTCTGTGGATGTCAGTTTTTTTAGCCACGATGAAGGCCAAAATGTGTCCTGCAGCAGGCCGCAAGGCTTGCTGTTTTTAGCCGAGATGAGTATTGGAAAACTTTGGGCCCCTACTGGCCAGTTATGAGGAGTCAGAAGTCATTGATGGTACAAAACAGGCAATAGCATATGAGGCTGATTGGTCCAGTAGTTCGAAAGATTTGCTGTTGACAGACCGAAACACACACATTCACATTCACACTCACACAATTCCCTCCACTCTTACGCCTGGCACAGATAATAATGAAGAGATGTGGAGTTAATATCTGAGGTGACTGGATCCCACCACAGTGTTCAGGTCTAACTGGTTCCAGTTGATCCCAGTGTAGTCATGTTTGGTTATTGTTCATTGATCTGTGTGTCTGCAGGGTTTAGAGGGGGAGGATGAAGGAGCCATCAGCATGCTGTCAGACAACACAGCCAAGCTCACCTCTGCTGTCAGGTAACTGAACACACTGAACACACTGAATCTACAGTGATCTTCATTAACCAATATTGTCTCAGCTTTCACTGGATATGCTGCTTACAGTTCTAAACAAACTAGTTTATTGATGTATCTTCAAATTACATTTCCGAAATTATACTATATGACTCAAACCGATCACTTTTTGGGCTCTAGTTTCCCGGCACAGCGCAGGTGGCGCAGGGTGGCGAACCCCGCGCAGAGCTAGTTTCAAGCTGCGCAACACATTTGGCACGCGTAATGGAAACCCAACCTGATTTGATTAACACAAATGAGTTCACATCCCTCTCAGCCAACCACAAACAGCCACAGCATCAAATAGGGAGTATATATTCAGCATCTGTCATCTTAGAAAAGTCAAAAGAAAAGAAACAGAGTGAGACTGCGAGAGAGAAAGAGAGAGCGCGCGTGCGCACGAGAGAAACGCAACATTGATTTACAATTGTGGTGACCTCCTCCCAGGCTACCTTTGCATCATCAGCCCGTGGAGGTCTGCTCGCAGTTCTGTATATTCGGACACTGCGAGCTTGGACCTCCCGGACCAAAACATCAGTTTCCTCCTGGGAGAAGTTTGGCCGTCTGACGCTGCTGCTCTCTTCTGCCATGGTGAATTGAGTAAACTCTCATTACGCCTTCGCGCGGCGCATTTAAGGGCGAGGAGAGGGGCTCGTTTGATTGGTGTGATGTGTGTGAAACCCACTCCACACCTTCTCTCCTCCCTCTTTCCGACTTGCGCCGGTAGGAGGGACGGAGGTGGGAAAGAGGAGTAGCTGCGCCAGCTGCACGGTGTGCCAAACTTGCAAAATCCACCTGGCCACACCCAGCTGGCGAAGCGCAGGTGCATTGCGCCTCTGCCGCGCCCGGTCTGCGAAACTAGAGCCCATAGTGTTGCATACAGCATTCATATAAGTGCAGTCCACCCAAGAACAATAAAAATTGTATGTAGTACTCATGTCTCATGGCTCCACTGTCTCTGACGCTGATGTAGACAAGTGACTTGGAATAAGAGAATGGACCAACACTTCTGCATCAGGATAAATTGTCTGCCTTAATCTGTTTGGACATCTGTTTCTACTTTCCATTCCATATCTCTGTCTGCTGCTCATTTAGTTTTAAAATGACCACAGACTTAATAACTTTCCTGGAAGAGCCATTTCCACTGAGGTGCCCTTCAGGAAAGCCCAGAACACCCATCTGTTCGATCAAATCGCAGCGTTCCTGAGAAGTTCTGTTTCTGCTTCTGTTCAGTGAATAACTCTGGTTGCCTGTAAGCAGGTTTCTCAGTAACTTCTGAAGACAGAATTTCCAAAACACCAGAGGACAGATGAGCCTGGAGCCAGGGAACATGTGATTAAATTTTTGGTTGTGATTTCCACCACAGCCCTGTGGTTGTTTTCCATCTGTAACCATGAAACTGTGTTCGAAACTCAACCAAAACAACCTGCTGTCTGCTCCACAGCTCAGCTGGACTGTAGAATGAGATTGACAGGGATGTTTGTTTCTGGGTGAAAGGGACAGCTGGAGAAGTGTTGAGTGTTTGAGGAGGTCTGTTAGTTGTGTAATTATCGTCTTTTTCCACAGATCGCAGTGTGAGATACTCAAGTGTAAAGTGTAGCAGATTGAGTTTCCTTTTCAAAATGTGCTTTTGTGTGTGTGTGTGTGTGTGTGTGTGTGTGTGTGTGTGTGTGTGTGTGCTGCAGCTCTCTGCCCGAGCTGCTGGAGAAGAAAAGGCTGATCGACCTGCACACCAACGTCGCCACAGCCGTCCTCGACCACATCAAGGTACAAACCGCAGTCACTCTCCAAACCAATGAAATGACTCTGACACTTGATGCTAGCGTTGTCAAAACAAACTGAATGAAAGAGCGATGTTTGTGGTTAGTTTTTCTGTTTTCAAAGTTGGGTTTTATTTAGTTTCAAACTCAACACAGTTTTTAGTTTATGTAAATAAACACGTCCATGCGGAACAAAATGTTGAATAAATGTAAAATTTTCTATTCTTGGATTTTTACCTTTAAGGCTCGTATATGCTCAACGTTAGATTCGTATACGGACACAAACAGAGCTTTATGTCTGTACTCTGCATTCATTTCGTACATATTTGTGCATGTTTTTTGAGAGTTTATGGACACGGACAAAATGGAGCAAAACCAGTTCCTAACTCCAGTGTATCAGCAGACATGCTAATGTCAAAGTTAACATTTAAGATTCAAAGTTAGCGTGCTAATGTGTGAAGATCAGTGCAAAAGGAGTACATACCTATTAGTACTAGTATGTATCAGTACACATAACTTGATTCTGTCTGTTTGTGTCCTCAGAGTCGTAAACTGGATGTTTACTTTGAATATGAAGAAAAACTGATGAGCAAGTCGACTTTAGACAAATCGCTGCTGGACATCATCACTGACCCAGACGGTATGAACACACACAGATACACATACACAGTTGCACTTCATGGTTATCAAAAGGCATTCTGCTATTAAGCCAAACACTAACCCTGACCGATATACCGAATGTTACCACCTCAGTGGGTGCTGCACTCCACTCTGCAGCTGCTCCTGAGAGTAACATAATGACACTGATCTCGAGTGCCCAGCTGATATTTACGTGGATTTTTTTTACACGATTTGACAAAAGTGCATATTTAATAGATTCAGTGTGGACAGAGAGCTCTGATGGTATGTGATACTATGTGATAGTCTGAAGCTCGAATTCTTTTAGGATATGGTAACCACTCAAAAGATCGGCGAGTAGCTTACTTGCTATCTTCCTAAGCTTGTAACTTTACTTTATAAAAAAGAAAACACGTCTTATAAATGACACATAATGAAGCCAACAGCAAGTAGCCTAGCTTGTTATTAGCGATGGTCATTTACCAGACACTTTCAGCTCCCTGGCGATCTGTCTCCAGCCAGCCTTCACTTGATGTAGGTTGTAGTGAAATAAGGCGGCATTGTGTGGATAATTCTCTTTATTTCAACTTCATGATTCAGTCGTTACGCATTTATTGCAGCTCTTTCAAAGCAAGCGACAGGAGTTAATATAAACACATGACAAAACTTAAGCTCTAGGCCATGTCTTTCATCAGCTTCGAATCCAAAATGTTGCCAAATTGGTGCCATTTTAGTTTTCTTGAGAGACTAACTCTGCCATGTCTTCTCTTGTCACCCCAAAAAACACATAAACTTTCAAGTAAACAAACATAGCTTGAATTGCTCTGCCTTTCCCACCTCTACTGAAATTTCATCTCCATGTTGCTGTGCTCGGTTCACAGCCGGTCATACACTTTGGTCTCTATACGTTTCTTTATGAACAAACACACTGTCAGAATTTGTCATAATGACAAAGGTTGGTTAAGCCGGTATGCAAAAAATCAAGCAGGTTTGAATTCATACACTGGACTGGACCGGCAAAATGGGAAATTCTGGTTGCAAATCATAAATGCAGTTGAGGAGCTTGAGGCTCGTTGAGGCAGAGCAGGTTGTGTGTTACAGTAAAATATAAGACAAACTAAAGTGTGTGTAAATGTTTGTGTTCATCAGCCGGGACCCCAGAAGACAAAATGAGACTTTTCCTCATCTATTACATCACTGCTCCACAGGCTCCTTCAGAGGTAACACACACACACACACACACACTCACACACACACACAGAGATAACTACAATAACAAGCCAACATTATAAAATGTGTTACAGACAAAAACAACAACAAAAAAACAGTAATTTGAACAAAACAGTCCATAAACAGGTTGAACCACAACTTTTGGTGCAAATTATTAAAAACAAGACGATGTAAAATTAGAAACAGCGACAGATTCGATTTTGAAAAAAAAACAAAGCGTAAAAACTACAAAATCACAGCTTCTTCAGTGCGTACAGTCTTAAAGACATCCATCTCAAAAAGTTCTTGAACCTTTTCAGCGCATGGCTACTAGCAGGATTTATGACAAATAGCTTTTAGCCCTTGAAGCCCTCTGGAGTTACACATAAGCACGACCTTCTCCAACAAATCTTTGAAGCTGTGAAGTGCTGACACATTACGTAGAGAAAGTTGTTCCCATGTGTATCCGACCTCAACATATTCTGTGAAAGAGCTGCAGAGTGTTTCGGGTTTTTTGTGCAGCCATAACAATGAAGTCTTTGACAACAAGCTAAGTGTAACTAATAATATCCATGAGTAAAGTCTGGCTCTTTGAGAACGCAGAACAACAAATATTTTCCATGTTAAGAAACGTGTTTTTATTTTAAATCAGTTCCTCTTTGTATTCACCAAAATGCGAGTGCGTCCAAACCGCTGCTGTGATGGATGTGGACGGTCTGACCTCAGAAGTGTATTATTGGAACTGTCATCGTATTTGACGCTGAGTGAAGTGAACTGGGACCACAGACCAGCGTGAGTCACCAAACCGCCCCTGCACCAGCTTAACCAGAACGTCACACTTGGCTCTGATGTCTCAATTGTTCTCTGAGAGTTAAGTCACATCAGTAATGGACGTTCGGCAAAAGTTCACCTTTTAACATGACGACACAACAACACACAGTTCAGGGGTCGCTTAAGTTGAAGTGGATTTTTACATTATCACAGCGAAGGTATGTTGCTGTAGCTAATTTAATATATGGCCAACGTAAATGCACAGCCTTCTCTACATACTGGAGTGTACCTCATCTCGGGCTGTTTTTCCTAGGGCTGCCCCCGACTAAGTATTTTCCTAGTTGACCAAAAGTCGTCATTACGGTCCATCAGTGGACTAGTCTCCTGCATGTTTCTGATATGACTGTAATGATTAAATGATATATATTGGTGGTTTGAGTTGAAGGTGTGAGAAAGAATAGTATCAGTAACATTGTTAACACTGTGCTACATTACAGAGAAATACAAACTGTACTAATGAACCTTCATTAATATAGGCCTATATTTTATCTACAAGTGCACGTCACACACTGAGCGAGCCGCCTGTTAATGACGCTGTGGGCTAATGGGCATGTAGCTGCTTCCATGTTTCAGATGATACGTCATGTTTGTAGTCGACCAATGAAGATGAGTTTACATATCACCTTGGGTTCGTCCTTCACCTTCTCAAAATGATCCCACACTTTGGATTTCCTGCCTGACATGTTATTAACTAGCCTGTGGAATAACCGCAGGTACCAGCCCTGGAAATTAGGGGCCGTACACATGCTGTATCTTTAACCACCTGGAAGATGTGAGGTCGGGCACTGTGCGCTACTCTTGTAGCTTTTTTGTGCCAGCTTTCGGAGCATGGTGGCAGGTTGTGGCAGCATCGTATAGACTATTTACCTGTCCACATGACTTTCATTTTACAAAATATCTCCATTGGCATGAGAGCTCATTTATGCTCAATGGTAGGTATGGATGGAGCCTTTTGTCTGTACTCTGTTTTCATGTCGTCCGTATTTGTGCACATTTTTTGAAAGCTTACAGAAAAGGACAAATTTGAGCTGTTACCACTGGAGATCGTGGAGGCAGTGTAGTGTAGTTCAATCCAGACACGACCGTAGGAGATGACAAAAACATTTTAAAAATGGGAGAAGGGAACAAATCATTAATACAGTGAAGAGAATTCTCCGTCCACGTCACAATGTAAACTAAGCACAAAAAGTAAGGACATTTGTGTTTAGTAGATTATCTCTTTGTTGTAACAATGCTTCTTGGCAATAATCTTATACCGTTGAAAAGCCGTTTATCTCCCTTTTAAATGGTGCCACATTTGTAAGGAACATGAATTTGTGGGATGAGCAGCAGAGCTGAGAATGTGGGTTGCGCCCATGAAAAATTCACCAAATCTCTGCCTGATTGGCACCTGATTGTCAGCACCTGTGGGCATGGGCCCTGCTACACTGGTCAGTTGTCACTACCAGTGGTGACTACCCTCTAGTGCCATCTGTTGGCTGTATTGGTTAGTGGAGCTGCCAGGGGTGCAGATCTTGGTGGTAGTAGCACATATTCAAACGAGAACTTTGAGGGCGGAAGTGGAGAAGGGTTCAGTGTGAACAGCAGCTGAACATGAGTCAGTCGGTTTTAAGAGCACTTGGAAGTATGAAGGCAGTCACGCTTACATTACACATTACAACATTTGAAACCTACATATATATTTTCGTACATAAAGGGCGTATAATCTCCTAATGCATTAGTCTACTACTAATTCTCTCTACTATTACTCTAGTACGCCACCAAAAGTTAAATTTGTATTTGCAATATTAATTATTTATATAATATAAAATCAATACTATTGATAAAATATTGTGATATTATGCTGTATCATTTTTCCCCCACCCCTACTGATAATAATAATAATAATAATAATGCCGCATACCGTGTAACCAAATAGTGATATTTTCTGAAATGGTGATTGTGACGTGGGAATCTCACCATTCTAACCCTTAAATGAACAGTAACTCAGCACGGCCCTGGTGCAGCTTCAGGAAGCCTGATTTTTCCAAACTACCAACAATAATTTGACTGAAATTTAAATTTTTCTGCAGGACAAACAAGCTTCAAATAATTTCCAGTGCAGATGTTTAATAGGACCTTACTGGTGATGTTGTATGCCTCAGCACATCAGCTACGCAGGGTATAAAGTTTCCTTTCCTCTTGATTGAATCATCTGTTTTCAGATCAATATCCCTTCTTCCAGGCAGCCATTGGTTTCACTTCATTTTGTCGAAAATCAGTTTAAGAGACTTAAAATTTTCTTGGACTTTGCGAGCATTTAAAAAACCTTGCTTGGTAGGTCCGTGTTGGACTGCTCACACATCCAGTAAATGAAAAGTATCGTGGTGTAAAACTGGTGTCAGAAAATTGAACTGAAGACGAACATAGATGTTGTGAAACGAATCTTGTAAATGTCGTCATTTCTTGCATTAAAACAGTGCATCTTAAACTTTGTGCTGCTTTATGACGTCAGTTCAACCCCATCAGCGTAAACATGGGAGAGAGGTACAACATAAATGAGTTAGCATCAGTAGGAAGAGCAGTAGAAGGTGTTTTTGTGGGGATAATAAGCGTTTTATGGGATGTATTAGAAGTTGTATAAGATCAGAGATGATTCACAGTGTGACGTGAGGGTTGTGGTTTGGTGTATCATCCCACTGGCATTTTGTTCTGACAAAATCAAACCTCACACTGAAGAAGAAGAAGAAGACAGTGACTCTTGGGAGAACTTTGTGTGACCGTCCTGTGGTTCAGTATTTACTTCCAAGAACAAAACAGAGACTCTGAGGAACGTAAGAGATCTGAGGAGACTGGGAAATTAAAAACACAGCACAACAATGCTCCTCATTCTTCTCTCTTAGACCTTGAGCTGCGTCAGGGTCAAAGGTCAGGACTCTGTGTTTTATCCCCACATGTGTTTTTGTTAAGATTTAATGTCACAATGAGGGACATGCATACCTTCAAATGGTGTTGCTTTTGTACTGCAGTCTTCCCTGGGTCATGGAAAACCTGGAAGAGTCATAGAATTTCACAGTCTAATTTTCAAGGCCTTTCCAGGCCCCAACAGAGAGGGGACCAAAAAATGGGAACAGTATGGAACACAAAAAATGCGCACTGAACTGAACTGAACCCTGCTGCTCGGAGGAAACGAGGCTTTTGAGACTGACACGTCAACCTTTTTTTAAATAGATAGATACAAAGGGTTTTTGTTGAGCGAACTTTTCTGGGGGACCTGATTCCCCACATCACTAGATAAGCAGGATGTGTGTGTGTTGTCTTCGACTCAATGTCCAAAAAACTAAAATGTCAAACTTCAGCCATGGGGGTTTTTCTGGAGTTTGTTGGAGGGGCGAGTTGTCTCAGTTTTGTATGAGAGGGTTCCACAGTGTCTGACTTTGTAAACCACCGGTCCAAAATAAACACATCATTTCTTCATCGTTGATGGAACAACAAAAATAAAAGCGCTAGGTTTCAGGTCAGGTCTGATCAGGTTTTAGTGAGTTTGGGTCTTAAAAACGTGGGTGCTGGTGGGGGATCCAGAACTCTGCTCAAATTGTTGATCATTTTTCAGGTATTGAACAATCGACCCTGAACTGGCACAGCAGCTCTGTTTAGTTAACTCTAGAACTGGAGCTCCTCATGTCAGTACATTATGTTTATCTCCACTGTTTTTCACTAACAATCTGACAAACAAACAGTGTCTGACTGTGGTTACAGACGTAACTGATACAATAAACTGTGTCTATGATTTCAGGAACATCAGTAACTCGAGGCTGCTGCTGCCTCATCCGTCAGTGAGATTTAAACAAGCTTACATCAGCATTCGCCAGGTGTTTACTGAATTTGCAGGATGACGTTTAATCCCACAAATCTTTGATTAAAGGACCTCCTCACCAAAGTGACTCAACTTCTCTTTAGTCTGAGGCAATGTTAAAAAAAAGAGAACTATTAAAAAATCTTGAAAAAATGTTTGATAGGTGGTTATTAAAAATTATGAATTTGCCTCTTTAGGTAACAGGAGAAATGAATTCCTGTCAGTTATGATCTATTCTAATCGTCTCCAACGGGTTCTGCAGCTTAACCCACTCCTTCTCTGTCCATCTGTATGAGCAGAACTTTTAATGCTAAATACCCAATTTAGCAAAATTTTAATAGCATAAAAGCATTTTTAACTTTGTGTTCATTGTGGCAACGAAGTAATTTCAGGTCAAAAGTTAAAGTCAAGTTGCAACACAGTCATCAGATTTGCAACTTGAGTCTGATTCAAGCCACAAATGGTGATAAATGTATTTCACAATGGCCGTCATTTATCAATGTAACGTACAAACCAGCACAGGTCTGAGTGCAGAAATCATCCAAAGGCAAATTTATACTTGTGTGTCAGCTCTATGCAGACCCTACGCATGTGCCTACACCTCTGTGAGCATTTATACTTGTGTGGTGGTGTTGCTGTGTCACTCTGCAGTTACACCTCCAAAACACTAGCTGAGGGTGGAGGTTTCTGTGAGGTGCTGTAGAGTTTATTTGATTCAGAACACACATTAAACACACATTAAACATGGCTTAATAGAGACAATTTCAAACACAAGTACACAAATCAGCTTCACTATAACTCGCAGCATTCACAGACAAACACTTGTCTTTATCTGGACACATTTTCCCCACAAATACAACATGCTAACATTATTAGCACAAGCCTATGGCATTTTACATTGTATAAATTAGCCTAGCAGCTAGCTGACTTTTCCTCTTCTCATATGAAGCCAGGGACAACAGCAACATTTAACAAATGTTACAAAATTCGTCTCCATTACAGCTCACAAGGTTCACTGACAAAACAACTGTCTTATACTAAACATGTTTTCCAAACAAAGATAACATGCTAATGTTATTAGCACAAGCCTATGGTATTTTACATTGTATAAATAAGCCTAGCAACCAGCAAAGATTTCCCCCCACTCATATGAGAGTTTATTGATCAGATCTGATCTGGTCAGAGTTGATCAGATCAGATCGATGGATGAGAGGAACGGCTGCTGTAAAGGCGAGTGAAGGCAGACTTTTTGACCCTGCACAATGAACAACTAAGTTTTACTTTCACTGCACCTGGAGTTCTGCTGCCCTGTCTGTGCCCAGAGTATGCTCTGCGCTCCAGGAATGTGTTGCAATGACTAACATAACTGCATATACACCGAACAAAAATATAAACGCAACACTTTTGTTTTTGCTCCCATTTTTCATAAGATGAACTCAAAGATCTAAAACATTTTCTATATACACAAAAGACCATTTCCCTCAAATATTGTTCACAAATCTGTCTAAATCTGTGTTAGTGAGCACTTCTCCTTTGCCGAGATAATCCATCCCACCTCACAGGTGTGGCATATCAAGATGCTGATTAAACAGCATGATTGTTGCACAGGTGTGCCTTAGGCTGGCCACAATAAAAGGCCACTCTAAAATGTGCAGTTTTGCTTTATTGGGGGGGTCTGGGGGGGTCAGAAAACCAGTCAGTATCTGGTGTGACCACCATTTGCCTCGCGCAGTGCAACACATCTCCTTCGCATAGAGTTGATCAGGTTGTTGATTGTGGCCTGTGGAATGTTGGTCCACTCCTCTTCAATGGCTGTGCGAAGTTGCTGGATATTGGCAGGAACTGGAACACGCTGTCGTATACGCCGATCCAGAGCATCCCAAACATACTCAATGGGTGACATGTCTGGTGAGTATGCTGGCCATGCAAGAACTGGGATGTTTTCAGCTTCCAGGACTTGTGTACAGATCCTTGCAACATGGGGCCGTGCATTATCATGCTGCAACATGAGGTGATGGTCGTGGATGAATGGCACAACAATGGGCCTCAGGATCTCGTCACGGTATCTCTGTGCATTCAAAATGCCATCAATAAAATGCACCTGTGTTCATTGTCCATAACATATGCCCATACCATAACCCCACCGCCACCATGGGCCACTCAATCCACAACGTTGATATCATCACAACGCCACACACGCTGTCTGCCATCTGCCCTGAACAGTGAAAACCGGGATTCATCTGTGAAGAGAACACCTCTCCAACGTGCCAGACGCCATCGAATGTGAGCATTTGCCCACTCAAGTCGGTTACGACGATGAACTGCAGTCAGGTCAAGACCCCGATGAGGACGACGAGCACGCAGATGAGCTTCCCTGAGACGGTTTCTGACAGTTTGTGCAGAAATTCTTTGGTTATGCAAACCGATTGTTGCAGCAGCTGTCCGGGAGGCTGGTCTCAGATGATCTTGGAGGTGAACATGCTGGATGTGGAGGTCCTGGGCTGGTGTGGTTACACGTGGTCTGCGGTTGTGAGGCCGGTGGGATGTACTGCCAAATTGTCTGAAACACCTTTGGAGACGGCTTATGGTAGAGAAATGAATATTCAATTCACGGGCAACAGCTCTGGTGGACATTCCTGCAGTCAGCATGCCAATTGCACGCTCCCTCAAAACTTGTGACATCTGTGGCATTGTGCTGTGTCATAAAACTGCACATTTTAGAGTGGCCTTTTATTGTGGTCAGCCTAAGGC
Organism: Epinephelus lanceolatus; assembly: GCF_041903045.1. NCBI lineage: Eukaryota > Metazoa > Chordata > Actinopteri > Perciformes > Serranidae > Epinephelus > Epinephelus lanceolatus. The sequence goes on from NC_135748.1 coordinate 39,958,985, forward strand.
ACACCTGTGCAATAATCATGCTGTCTAATCAGCATCTTGATATGCCACACCTGTGAGGTGGGATGGATTATCTCGGCAAAGGAGAAGTGCTCACTAACACAGATTTAGACAGATTTGTGAACAACATTTGAGGGAAATGGTCTTTTGTGTATATAGACAATGTTTTAGATCTTTGAGTTCATCTTATGAAAAATGGGAGCAAAAACAAAAGTGTTGCGTTTATATTTTTGTTCAATGTATATTCCAGCAGCACTCCTAATGAATGGTCAAGCTCCAAAAATAGGAAATCAATAAATGGTGGCATACAGTGTTATCGTGGTGGGCCACCACAATTAAATGAATGTGTGGGAAACCCTGAACTCTTCGCTCCCAATTAGAAATCGGCCAACATGAACTCAGTTGTCAGTATCTCTGAACAAAGTGAACTGAAATGTTGGGTCAGATGGTTACTCAGGCGAGAGCGTGTTTGCAGCATCTTGCTAAGACCGGTGAAGCATTCGACTCTGGTGGTTTCTCCTAAGTGGATGTAGAGAAGCTGTTTGTTTCTGAGGTTGCAGAAATTCCTCTTGAGATTTGCTTCACTGAACAAAATCAAACAAACAAAAATTCACTTGGCGTCTCAGATGACAGATTCTCAGTTCTTCCCGTCGTCCCGGGCCTGGCTTCTTCACCGTAACTCAGGGGACGCTTACATCACCAGCTGTGGATTGGCAAACAGTAGAAATGGTTTAGACAGATGGTTTCAAGTCAGCTGTGCCCTAATGTCCCCAAAACATCACTATACTAATCAGTAGCCACATTTTGGAAGGCTTTATGAGAAGCATTTTCTTGGCTTTATCATATTCATGATTTCATTTTTAGCCATGATGATAAAAAAAAAGATGATTGAGATGAAGCACCAAGTTCTTCTCAGAAAACAGACCTGGTTAGAGTCAGTGTAAAAGGAGCACAGCTGGATCAGGTTTAGTTTGGCAGAAACCATCTCTCATCCTTTATGAAATGACAGGACTGTGATTGTTATTAGTTTCTTTTTGCTGTTAAAGATCTAATGCACCAGGAGTTCAGTCTTTTTATTCGCCAGTGTATTTTGACAATGTTTACACTTACTCCACAAAGAAGCCCACAAGGTTTCAGAACTCCCTGAACGCCACTAAGTGTTTGAATCAAAACTTTTTTTCTCGCCTCTGAAATTTCCCCAAACCTTGAGAGACAGTCAGTCAGTGGTCCAGGTCCAGGACTCCAGCGGCTGCTGTGGGCAGAGAGCTTTGCTTGTACACCTGCAGAAATAATTTAAAAAATCAGTCTCAATTATTCAGTCACTGATCATTCAGCATCCGTAAAACAGCCAAGATTTGAAAGCACAAGTCATCGTTATTCATCAATAAAGCTGTTGGGCCTCTCCAATAAAAACTCTTGGTTGGGTTATTGATCGTCAGTGACATAAGTGTTGGGACAGAGAGGTTTTCATACAGGTACATATTTCTCAGCTTTTCCTCTATTTTGAAGGTCTTTTTATGTAAACAACACATACTTGGCTGTTTAAGTTGATTATGACTTTATGAGGTTTGGTGAAGTGGAAAACATTTCTGCGCTTCGGTTTCACAAGGAAATGAAAACAAGCATCATTAATTGTCTCCAGGTTGTCGTGCCAGGATGTCAGAGGACATTTTAACCTCCGTTTCCCCACATAGCGCCCAGAGATGATGAATATTGTCACATAATATTGATGAAACATTACTTTAGTTAGTGGAAGATTTTGATGGTTGACAGAAGCTGCAGCCGCGCACATTACTCTTATTTTTTATTGTAAATTTTCGTTTTATATTTATGATTCTTGACTTTGGCAGGAATTGTCCACTTGGACTCAACGATGAACTCATTAGATTTTGGTGGTCATACGTCAAGATTATTATGACTTTGCGTCCGTCTCATTTTCGTGACAGTGATATGTTAAGAGGGCCTTGGGGGAGTTTCTTCAAGTTTGGCACAAACGTCCACTTGGACTCAACGATGAACTGACTACATTTTGTTGGCCGTAGATCAAGATCCTTGTGACCTTGCATCCATCCTATTCTTGTGAACCAGATATCTCAAGAACATTTTTCAGGGAATTTCTATTTTCGTAAACGTCCACTTGAACTGAACGCTGAACTTATTAGATTTTGGTGGTCATAGGTCAAGATCACTATGACCTTGCGTCTGTCTCATTCTCATGACCACGATACCTCAAGATGGCCCCAAGGAAAGTTCTTCAAGTTTGGCACAAACATCCATTTGGAGTCAATGATGAACGAATTACGTTTTGGTGATCGCTGTGACCTTGCATCCGTCTATTCAAATATGGTGGTCATAGGTCAAGAGCACTGTGACTTTGCGTCTGTCTCATTCTCAGGACAGTGTATCTCAAGAAGGCCTTAGGGGAATTTCTTCAGGTTTGGCACAAACGTCCACTTGGACATAATGATAAACTGATTAGTTGATTAGGCAAAGCTTTTGATTTACTGGTCCATCTAAGTCCCAACCCTCACCTATGGTCATGAGCTCTGGGTAGTGACCGGATGAATGAGATCGCGCATACAAGCAGCCGAAATGAGTTTCCTCTGTAGGGTGTCTGGGCTCAGCCTTAGAGATAGGGTGAGGAGCTCGGAGTAGAGCCGCTTCGAAAGGGGTCAGTTGAGGTGGTTCAGGCATCTGATCAGGATCCTCCTGGGCGCCTCCTGTTAGAGGTGTTTTGGGTATGTCCCACTGGTAGGAGGCCCTGGGACAGACCCAGAACCAACAGCCAACATAAGTACCCACTGGTGAATGAAGTAATTCGAGCTTTGCTGTTTCTGAAAACATTGAGGTTAGAAATAGTAAATACATCCACGGAGTCTTAGTTCGTGGTATATTAGACATGCTCTTCTGCAGACGTGGTGTGGCAAACATGTCATGCTGCGTTCGTGCCCCTTGTATTTTGTCCGTGAGGCCTTCGCAGCGTTGCCGTGATTCTCAGCATCTTTTCAGACTTGTCCTCTGCTGACGGATGGTGTGACAGCTTTCTCCTCTGCCAAGAAATGATCCTCCCTTTTTCTTTTATCCCTATTTCACCCACCTGAGAGATGGATCACCTCGGGATTACTCCCCTCACCCTCCATCACCACCCCCTCTTTCCTCTTCCTGTCATCTGTGGCCATCCCTCTCCCTCTGTGACCAGCTCTTGGCCTCCTGTCTGTTTCTTTTTGTCTCCTCTTCCTCTCCCTCCTTTGATCTCTCTCCCCCTCTCAGCCCTCTCTTTCTCTCACCCCTTTCTCCCTCCCTCTATCTGCTGCAGAGGCTTCAGAGTGCTGCTCGAGTTTCTCACTGATGTGGTGGGATTGCATTCCTACAAAAACAGCCTCACACACTGTCTCACAGACACACTATCACGTGGCTCAGCAGTTGTGTAATCCCTCCTGCTGAGGTGCCAGTCAGGAGCTTATTAAAGTGGGCGATACACTCGACGTCACCTTCACTAGCTGCACATAGGAAATAGGAATGTTTTCATAACGTGCAGATCGATGATAGGATATTTTCCTCTGCAAGGCAGAGAGGCCTCTGAAACAACAGATTCAAGCTGGTGTGATGATGAACTCATGACTGAAACCAGTGTTGCTGACACCGTTTGAGGTGGTGTGGCTGCTGCGGTTGCCTCTGTGTGTAGGTGCATGATGGTCAAAAAATCAATTCACAAAACTGAAATCAAGAAAAATCAAGAATCATAAATTTAATATTTGCAGCGGTGTGAACTGGCCGGTCTGAGCTTGACTCAAGTCGGCTGATGGTGTTACCTGACACTCAGCTGGTCAAATCATGTCACCTGTTTCAACAGCCAATCAGCTTGTAGTGAAGTCCGCTGGTCAAGTCAAAATGACCACAGCCAGCGTGTTGGCTTTCTGCGGCAGGTGCTCTGTCCCCACCGAGCCCTCTGTGTCCGCCCTCGCGGTGTGTCGTGTTGGATGGTGGGTTGCTGTTGGTGCTCACTGAATGTGCTTGTGTGCCCTCACATACCCACATTCCCTGGCTTTTCTTGTTGGTATCTGACACGAAAGTCACTGCCCAAGCGGCGGTAATGCACGACTTCAGAATGAGATTAGGTTTTTGAGGTACCTGTTAACTCTGTCTGAGGCTTTAGGGTTTGTTGAGCCAGCTCAGACAAAGAATGCCTGGCTGTGTTGAACGTCTTCGTGTTTCAGCCCTCGGGTTAACTTTCTTGTTTTTTTCTCTTTTATCCCATCTTGTTATTTAAAAGTTTATTGTCTGATGTTGTTGTGTGTTTCAGACGGACCTGGAGCAGTATAAGACGGCTCTGTTGGACGCAGGCTGCGACCTTTCACCTCTCAACTACATCAAACAGTGGAAGTAAGTCTGTCTAATGTAATAAACTTCAAAGGTCTTTGTAGCATCGTCAGACCACAGCTTTGGTTTTGAACAGTTTTGGTGTGCTTCGAGCCTCGACAGTTTTTGTCTGTTGACATGTTTAATTTTAGATTAGAATTCACTGGAACGATTTGATTTATGTCCTATAGTCATGTTTCATTTTGTTCCAACACCACAACCTTGTGTCATTTTTGGGAACACCCTGAAGAGAGCACGCTATAATAACGAAACTGTCACTGTATCAACAAAAAATTTCAAAACATATTGAGACTATCTGTCTCATATACTTTATACTGTTGAGAATATAGTGACAGTGTCAGCAAATGTGACACTGTCACTATATTCTCAACAGTATAAAGTATATGAGAATATAGTGACAGTGTCAGCAAATGTGACACAAAGTTAAAATCACAAAAACCACCAGCTGTAGCTTTAAGTAACAATATTTTGGCTCTATTGTCAGGATAATAAAACTGATGGAGCAGAGTGTAACTCTTTCACGTTTCCTCTCATCTTTTCCAGGGCCTTTACCAAGATGGCCGCCACCCCGGCCAACTATGGCAACAGTGGAGTCAAACCCATGGGGTAAGTTAGAAACATTAGAGGTAATTTTACGACACATGGTGCTCAAAACTTCTTAAATCACCAAATAAACACACACCCAAAATTCTAGAAATTTTGTTAAAATGCAAAAGAGAAAATATTGTGCAGAAAACCTTTTTGTTGAAGATATGAAATGAACCCAGCTCTGTGAGAGGGAGTAATAATTAGTGATTTAAACCCTGAGAAGTGTGTTTATTGGAAAAGTTTCTGTTGTGAATCAGCAGCAGTCGACGTCAGCTGGAAATACGACGTATTACCTCATTAATCTCTCCAACAGCTGAGAAATACGTCTGGAGGCGATAAATACAAAACACTCTGTCTTACTAATATTACTTTTAAAGCAACCTGTGAGCAAGGCACTTGAAAGAATTTCCAAAACTCCTCATGTAGGAAAAATAAAAAATCTACTGTTTAACGTTGAATGGGGTTAAACTGATTTTTAGATAATTAGATTTTGGAAACTCTTTCTTTGTTTTATTTTAGTTCTAGACAGAAGCAGCAAACTCACCATCATCTTATAAATCACATTGTACCTTCTGTTATAAGTCTCATTTGAATTTGTTTTCATCACTTTAATTTAATTAATGTTGTGACTCTTTTAATTCAAAGCAGTTTTAGAAATTCAGCTTTTAGATAACTCCGTTTACTTATAAACACATAAACACATAAACCCACAGGGCTGGGACGATATACTTATCTCCTGATTCAACACTATCATGATACCTAGGTGCTGATTCAATATGTCCTGTGATTTTTATTAAGTAAAAATTCTGCTTTTTATGCCTCCAGCTGGTGATAGCTGTGGGAGGAGGCATTATGTTTTCGTGTTGTCCGTCCATCCTGTTGTCCGTCTGTCCTGTCATTGTGAACACAATATCTTAAGAACGCCTCAAGGGAATTTCTTCAAATTTGGCACAAATGCCTACTACTTGGTGTTTAGGGGTCAAAGTCACTGTGACCTTGCATCCATCTCATTCTCATAAATGTGATATCTCAAGAACGGCTTGAGTGAATTTCCTCAAATTTGGCACAAATGTTCACTTGGACTCAACGATGAACTGATCAATTTTTGGCGGTCAAAGGTCAAATTGCACCTTAAGGGAATTTCTTTAAATTTGACACAAACATCCACTTGGACTGAAGAATTAACTGATTAGAATTTTGTGGTCAAAGGTCACTGTGACCTCACAAAATATGTTTTTGGCCATAACTCAAAAATTCTTACATTAATTATGACATGAAAATTTCACACAAATGACTAACAGGATAAAATAATCAAATTATGACATTTTATATCCAAAAGGTCAAAGGTCAACTTCACTGTGACATCATCATGTTCTGCATAAAACACTTTTCTGTCCATTACGCAGCGTGATAACTCAGGAACAGAAGGGGAGACATTTGGTCAGATACTGAATTGGTGACTCTAATCTTGAAACTGTGCTGATTGTATAGATCTTCTGTGTGTGAAGCATCCATGTTTTCACTGACATGGAAGCTGAGCTCAATTCATTGATTCACACAGCCTCATGTTATCAGGCCATGAATGAGACAAGAATTGGCGAGCTAGCCAACCCTGCACTGGCTGAACTTGAGTTGGTGTTCGAGCAGCTGAAGGTCTGTTTCATAGGACCGTCCGCCATGCCGACTTTCTTGTTTCTGCTTTCTTTTTCTTGAAACACAAATGACGTCACATTACTTAAAGCTTACCACAATAAAAGGAGCAACTTCTTTCCACCCCTGTATTTGAATTATATCGATTCAGGCATTTACAAAATTGTAAGAAGAAAAATGGTGATACTTGGGTGAACCCATTTTTCTTTTCCACTAGTAATAAATAGTCAGTCACCTGTTTATTATTAAAACAGTCATGTGATAAACCCCTTCATTAAGGTTATAATGTTCAGTTACTGTTCTGTTTTAGAGTTCAACAAATACTGTTACCTCGAAATCCACTCACTCACATTTTCTCCGTTTCTTTCACGTGTCACAGTCTTTAATGTCGTGTTGCTTTTGTTCATTGAAGGATTCCTAATTGTGAAATCAGTCCGTCCAGGAAATATATTAGTATTTCCTTTGGAGTCCCGTGTGTTCTCGCCACAAATGAAATTTTATTCATGTCAATATCATAGTGAGCCATGAAAGCACTTAAATGAAAGTTAAAGCTTGAGCACTGAGGGTCGTTGAACTAACAGCTGAAAACTGAGAGGTGAAGACAGCTGAACTGTCTGTTGAAGTGTGTAAGATAAAAGCATTTCAACTACAGCAGTGGAAAGGCCTGCTGAAGTATTTCAGCTGTCAGTAAAAGTAGCAGAAGTGTCAGTTAAAGTGTGACTCCTCTCTAACACAGTTGAAATAAAAACAATAAATCATCATTTCAGTTGACACCAGTAGTTTTTGCATTACAGTTGCAGTAGCAGTAGTAGTCGTAGTATTCACTGTAGCACCAGCAGTACAAAGTGTGGTATCAGCAGTATTATTAGTATCAGTAACAGTATTTTTATTCATTCAGTTGAAACAGGGTTGTGTTCAGACTACCAGTCTAACCCTGTCCTCCTCCTCCTGCTCCTCCTCTCTGTCTTACCTCTTCCTCCTCCTCCCCTCCTACTCTCCCCCCTCCTTTCCTCCCTACTCTCCCCCTCCTCCTTGGTCCTCCGCAGCCTGTTTTCCAGAGTGATGAACACCGGCTCCCAGTTTGTCATGGAGGGAGTGAAGAACCTGGTGGTCAAACAACATGTGAGTAAAATCAGCACAAGTTCATACAAACATCATCTGAACCCGACAAACCTGCATCTATTGAAGCACTTGTACAGGTAAGATGTGACAGGTGGTCTTTGTGGTAGGCTTTTTGTCCTGCTCCTCCTCCACTGTGATTGGATGGGCGCGGGATACGGTGATATTACGATACTTGAGTCGTGAAACAATATATTATGATTACTTGGCGTCCGTGTATTTGATACAAAATTGCCATTACAAAGTTTGTCATACCATGCCATATTAATTATTTCTTCCACCCCAAGTAAAAAGTGACAGTGATGAGTGCAAAGTTTGACTAAAAGTTGAACATTTTTTAACTTTTGGCTACTAGGAAAGAAAAGAAAAGCGTGCAGCACTCTTAGCAGAATAGACGCTCAAGGCGTTGTCACGCTGCTGCTGTTTGTAGCAGAGTGTAAATATGCGGCACTCTCATTACAAAGACTTAAAAAAATAGGTTGTCCTATTAAAAAAAGCACTTTAATTTTTGACGAGTCGAGGAGGAGCTGTCGCTGCAGCTGCACTCGTTACTGTCTTCTACGTGTTGCTGTTCTTCAATGCTGTTAGGCGTTCGACTTCTTTTTGCTGCCCCGTCATGTCTGGAAGAATTACCTAAAGCCCTGTTTCCACCAACTGGTCCCCCCTCTGTTGGGGTACCTAGCACACAGATCTGGTACTAAAAGGTGGAGCTAGAAACCCTGCAGTCTAATTGGTCAGTAGAGGACGCTCACTCTGGTTTTATGTAACCTCTGTTCATACATCAGTAAACTACAACTATAAAAGGAAAGAGAAAAAATAACTTCATTCACTGGGCCGACTGCCGGCAACTTTTAAGGTGGAACGTTAACTTGTAATGTTACTCAATGCATGAGTTGATGACGTGAATCCATCAGCACACCTTAAATTTCACTGTGACAACTTTGACCATCACTTTAGTTTTTATATGACACACACTTTTAGTAATGACTTTAAAAATATAGATTAATTTGGAGCGGATTATGTGAAGGTCATATATTCTAATCCTCACTTCCTGTGGGCTACAGCAACACTAAACCCCTGAGCTTGCCTGAGAAGGACTAAATGCACAAAGCTGCTATTTTTAAATATCCCATGGAGAGAGACTCTCACTGCAGCCTGTTCTATTTTGTTGTGAAAATGTGGGCGTGCAGCCTCGTTCTGTGGACGATAAACCAGGTGCAGACTGATAAAGGAGGAAATACAGTGAATGCTGGATGGAGCAGTGAGTGACAACAACCCCGCCTACATTTAAGAGTGTGGTCTGCAGTGGAAACTTCTAGGTACCATGTCTGAAGGTACCATACTGAAAGTGTTTGGTGGAAACAGGCCTTATGGTACAAGAGAAAAACAAGAACGGTCATGTTTTTAGAATTTCGGCATCGACTTGGTACAGGTGTATCTGTTGTCATGACATCCCTCCTGCAGGCTGTTTTTACATCACAATAATTTGGAAAACACTTTAATCACATGCAAATTCAAACATATACTGTATGAAACATTAAATGACTGAAAAATCTTTCTTCTGTACATAAAGAAAAAATATCTTGTAAATCTAATACTGTCATGAGGCTGTCTGTTCAACCAAATATAGAGAGATAGAGATAATTATATACAGTATATGCTGCATACGTCGTCACTTTGCCCAGCCCTAAATTCAGTCTAAATCTTTTGGCACAAGTCTTTCCCTTCTCTCACTAACTGGTGGTTCTCTTTTCTTTTTTCATCATCAAACTTCTAAACCAAACAAACCCTCAACATCATGAGCAGTAGCTGGAGTGAAAGTTGGGCTGTAATGGTTCATATATTCGTACTGAACCGTCACAGCCCGCTGCATGCAGCCGCACACAGAATACACAGTTTGTAGATTGATGGACATAATGTGGAACCAAACTTCACACAGGCGAGTGACGCCTGGAAACTTTTAGCCGTTAGCAACATGTGCTGAGGTTAACACAACAAGCTGTTTGACTGCGACTCAGTCACACTATGGCGATGAAATGAAACAGTGGACCCGCCTGCAGGTTCCCACTCAGCTACAAAAACAACAGAGAAAGAGAGATGTGTGTAAGATGCGGACGATGTGTGTGTCGCTCTACCATTGTGAATAGAAACACATCCAACATGCTAACGCACATTCAACAGCATCACTCAGATGAGCCAGTCACTGAGACGAGGAAAATGTTCATACAGTTTCTAATGTTCCACTTTTAGAATGAAAATAGTTCCCCAAATTCTTCCCTCAGTCCCCAGCAGGAGGGTTGTGTCTTCTGACGACTGTCTGTTCTGAATAAACCAAAACAAACGGACCTTTGTGCGTTTTGGGTCCCCCCCCCCCCCCCCACTTTACTGAACTCACACCAAGCCGCGACTCCTGTGTACCGTTACACTCCTGAGTGAGAGCTTTTGTGACCAGCCGCCATGTTGGAGGACAAAGACTGTAATCCTCATCTCTTCTCCCTGCTCATAATTTACGGGACATTTTCTTTCTTTTTTCTTCGAGTCATTTTCCCTCGTCTCTGTGTCTTCTCTTCTCCTGTTGACACTTCTCCAACATGGCGGCATGTCCCCACGTAACCGTTGGCAACCAGCCTCGAAACATTCCTCCGTCCCTCAGCTGTACGTCGTCACCTGAGAACAGCAGATCATGCTTTTATTTGACCTGATTTCACCTCCAAAGCATCACCACTCCCACCCGTCTGCGTCTGGCAGGAGGTTAAATCAAGCGTACCTAATGTGACGGACTCTTCCTTCCTGGACAGCAGCAGGGATGATGACAACAAGGATGATGATGGGGTGTTTCAGGGTGAAACTGGCACTAACATGAAGTCATTTATAATCATTACACACACACACACACACACAGAGGGAGGTGGTGTCTGTTTTCTACATACAGGAGCTGAACTGGGACCAGCTGAAGTCGGAGCTCGATGCTCTGCCGAGCTGCCAGAACATTACCGACTCTTGCAGTCTGGATGGAGCTGTTGACACTCTGTCACAGAGGATATTTACAGACTTCTTCCACATTCACGTCTCCAATATTTTGAAAATAGCTGCTTGCTAAATTTTTGAGAACAGAATCCAAATGAAATAAAACAAAGATTCCTGCAGATTAAAACTGAAACTTACAGTTCATCTGAATTTTTTAAACCAACCTGGAGAAGAAAGAGCAAAGACGAGATGACTGTGAGCTTTCACTGTTAAAACCTGGAGCGCAACGGGTGTAAATAAATTAATTACATTATAAACTTGGACATTAAATACTCATATCTGTGGTCGACAGACTGACAGAACTGCAATACCTGTGTGAAGCATCTGCTTTCGTTATGTTTCTCCACTCAACTCAGGTGTTCCTGTAGTTTGTTACCTGCCTGTATATATTTCTAATTGATTCATAAATGCATTGGAGAAACAGATGGCCCTACATTAATTCCCTCCTGGAGACAGGACTGTTTCAATGTGTACACAGATTAAATGTCACACCAAAATAAACAATGTGATGATGATGTATCTTCCAGAACCTTCCAGTCACTCGGATCCTGGACAACCTGATGGAGATGAAGTCAAACCCTGTGAGTCTGTTCATTTTTTCTTTTAGTTGTCATAATATCTCTGAATTTGATAAACATTAGGTAGAGAGTTTGTCTACAGGCCACTGAACATGATTATTTTTACTGTTTACTTCTGCAGTCGTTCCTCCTGAAATCTGCAGTTGTATAAAAATCTGCCTCCTTAATTTGTGCCATGATTGTAGGGCTGACCCAAATGTGTCAAAGCTGCAAACGCTGCGATGGTTATCGACCTCCAAATCATTATTTAAATAGTCCATTGGTGTTTTGGTGGGTGGAGCACGTCAATCAGCGTCCACATGAATCCCAGGACCAAAAGTTTCCCAGCAGACCATCAGGTTGTAACGAGATAATTAATGTTATTCACGTCATCAGTCAGCCAGTATTTTAAATGTTTTGGCTGATCGGTGTATTTATAAATAAGCCCAACAAAAACACAGCCCATAAACTGAGAAACAGTGATCTGACATTATTCAGTCTACAGCAACATTGATTATTATAAGTTATTCTCAGAAAGGATATTTAAACTTAGGGATAGCTTTGTAACTCTGACGCGCTCTCATCTAACGTGAGTCACCAGCAGCACTGAAACTGGGACAATTTGACCACGAGTGATACGCTAGCAAGATGTTGGAAAAAGTGTTGAAATATCTGTGCCAGATATTCCAAAGGAAACTGGCATACTCACAAATCTACAGCCAACTTGGCAAATCACTCGAAAACCATGAGTACAGCTCAGGGCCTGTGTCCACATGGTGTCTTTTCTCAGCACCAGCATCTTTTTTTCACTTGTTCCTCCCAGTGAGGAGAAGCGTATGTGGCCTCCTAAAGAAAAAGGGCTGTGGTCAGCGTGTTTTTCAGAGCATCCGCCTTTGTTGTGCAGCAGCTCTGTCGGCTTCCAGTTGAAAATCTCTCAACTTTTCAGAAAAGAGCTGGTGACGTCACTGCTGCTTCTTTAGCTAAGTTAATGTCTGCTGTCACAACAGAGACAGAAAGGGTCATTTTTTTTGGAGCAAATAAGCCAGCATACACTGGATGTTGCTGGTGAATGTTGAGCTTTTATCACCCTTCACTCTGTAAGCATGTTGCTGACTGTGTAGTCAACCCTCAGTTAGTGTAGCTTGTTGTTACAGAAACATACCCATGCAGAGCACGTAATTAAAGAAGCAGTAAGTAAAACATTACGTCATTAAAAAAGCATTCTTGGAACCCATCGGCTGTATTCAGCGTCTGACTTCTGGCAGACGGCGATACAGCCTCTGGGGGCAGACCCCCGATTTTTTGGCATTCCGGTTTGATTTTGGCGGAGGAGGCGAAGTAAATATACTGAACCATTGCGATGGATTCAGAGTTCGCAGTGACGCCATTTATGTTCCGCCTCGTTATTTCACCGCACGGAGTGTTTAACCTGGCAACAACTGCAGCCGGCTCAAACGTGATTGGTCAATATCATGCGGACTACAAACAGCCTACAACCGGAAACCAGGGCTCTTCTGCTCTTCTTCCAGAGGCAAGATCTCCAGGGTTTGCCTACAGACTCTACATTCACTGAATGTAGAGTCTGTATATAGAGACTATTAAAAAAGTGGCTGAAACGCTGAAGAAAAATGTGGACACAGGCCCTCAGACCTCTTGCAAATTATTTTTTATTACTGATAATGTTATAAAAAATAATCTATAACATTATCAGTAATAAAAAATAATTTATTATTTATTACTGATAATGTTACTGCAACCTGCGTGCTGACAAAGTTGACATTATTTTAGGTCTATTAAATGAAAACTCGTGTTTTAAAAAGTCCTACTTTGGTACTCGTCTGTCATTACCCCCCCACTCAAAGCTTTGATTAATCAGGGATGTTTCTCACTGAAGCTTTGATGTGCAGAAAATGACTTGGGACAGCTCAACATGACTGTCTGTCACTGAGTGGATTCTGATGTAAATATGTTCAATTATTTCAGAAATTTTAGAATGTGTTAGGGATGCACAGTAATGTCAGCAAGTCATAGGTATCAGCCGATATTGGCTTTAAAATTAATTATCAGAATCAGCCAATGTGCTTTTTCTTATTTTGCACTATGTATAAATATTACACACACACATTGAAAAGGATTGTATATTTCTCCATCTGCTGGTGGGCCGTCATGATGTTGATTCCACTACAGAAGAGACTTGATGACCAACCAAAATTAGTGAATTGATTTTGGTTATCGGTCAAATGAGTCGTTATATATCAGCATATCGGATACCGACAAAAAATCCAACATCATGCATCCGTAGAGCTTGTGTCAAGACATGTCGACTGGCATTAAAAATACAACTAAAGAACAAGTCTGGTTTTATTCTAGATTTTCTTCTCATCAAATACCATGTTCAGACTCAACCGACACCATGTTCGTCCATCTCTTGACACTCCCTGACATCCTGTCTGTGTCTCTCAGCTCCGAGCTCATTGGTTCCTACTGAAGATCTTTAAAAACACAAATAGTTCCATCAGTAATTTATTCAAACAGCTGCTCACTGCAGGTTTTATCAAACGAACAGGAGGAAATAGTGACTTTGTTGGGGACTATTTTCAGTGGCGGATTAATCCACATGTGGTGCTCTGGTGACAGCAGGACGGTGTGTGTGGGATTGAGTCAAAATAAACTACAATGTGTGTGTGTGTGTAAGAGAGATAATATCACCAACGCACACACACATAATTGAACTCACTTGTGACCACACATGAACCCATCGACACACAGTTTAACACACACACACACACACGCAGTTTGATGATGATGATGATGATGAAGATGAATGAGTGAAATTTTTTGATTCAGCTTCTTAGCTCATGTAGCCATTTGACCCTGCACACACACACACACACACACACACACACACTGCAGGTTTCTCAGCGTCTGCAGTTACAGACGACCAACAAAGATCTTGTTGTTGTGAATCTGACGGAGGGAGAGAGGAGGAGGAGGAGGAGGGAAACAGGATTGGGATGAAGATGAAAGAAATAGAGGAGCACATTCTCCCTCTATCAGATTATCCTCAGTGTGTGTGTCTGTGTGTGTGTTGTGTTGAGCTAATGTTGAATGCAATAAGAAAAGCGCTGCTGTAGAATATTAAAGGAACAGTTCAACATTGTGACGTGTTAGCTGAGCTTAGCGTAAAGAGTGGACACGGGCAAACAGCTAGCCTTGCTCTGTCCGGAAAACATTCCTGGTTATGTCACACACTTTGTGTTCTCATTTGATTATGTTTTGTAACCTCATGTGTATTTATTCACGTTTGATCCCCTCGGGGCTCCAGACTGAGTCACTTTGTGTCAGATAAACTGTGATGAAGATGAAGCTGCAGGTCAGAGGTTTATCTCTCAGCAGAAACATGTAGCAGATTAAAGACAAATAAATATGGATGAGGGGAAGCAGAGCTGCAGCTGATCCAGTTTAACTCTGTCAGGTTTTATATAAACTCAGAACTGAAGAATTTTACTGCATCATCGTCTTCAGTGAAAAAACACAACACAGACACAACACACAGACAGTTATGGGGCGTTTATATCCGTTCAGTGAATGTTAAAGTATTTCAGGTTCATCCAAAACAAACTCAGATGATCCTGGTGGACGTGACCCCCTGATGAATCAGCTGTTAGCTCCTCTGACTGATGTTTGTCTCTCTGATCTTCCAGGAAACAGATGACTATCGATACTTCGACCCAAAGATGCTGCGAGGCAGCGAGAGGTACCGCTCTGACATGTTTTTAATCCCTGCTCATCACTTCATTTACCTCAAGTGTTCAGGTTCAGTAAAACTGGTATAAAACTCAGGAATGTCTCATCATCGTCTCTCCTCTTCCTCCTCTTCAGCTCCATTCCCAGGAACAAGAACCCGTTTCAGGAGGTGAGTTTCTGTTTCTGGACTAAAGTTTGATTGATGAGATTCAGTTGGAGTTATTTCCAGGACAAACACAGGATGAAAAGGGAATACAAGACGGACTGGAAATGATGCTGTGCGTTAGAAATCTGTCTCTTGAGTTAATTCCTTTTAGGCAGGACTGTGAATCTACCAGAGGTCTGAAACAACCATAGAGAACCGCACAATAAAAGCCATTGTCAGTTCTCTTTGTTTTAGGGCTTTTATTATGAAAAACCACACAAGAGACAGACAACGCTCTGTTTTTTGTTTGTTATTCTGTATTTTTTCAGCTCTGAATGAACAAACCTATGAAAGTGTTTCTGTGCTCCTGCAGACAGAAGCATGATGCTGTTGATGTCTTTGTTTCAGGCCATCGTGTTCGTGGTGGGAGGAGGAAACTACATTGAGTACCAGAACCTGGTGGACTACGCCAAGGTACAGTAACACTGCGAGCACTACTGCAACTACCAAACTGCCACAGAAATCTGCATTATTAAAAAATTAACTGAACTGTTTTAAAGTCATTCAGTCCTCCATGACACCACCTTTGAATGAGTGAAATTCAGAATACAAATGTATGAAGAAACCTTTAATATAACCTTCTTTCACATGAAAAACATCTTTTAAAAGTAACTGTTTCATACGTCTTTTTACTATATATAATATATATATTTATAATTCCCCACCAAAAGCTACGTTTTACAAGATTACATTTGAACATGAGATCTTTATAATTTACCTTCACCCATGCTCACTTTTACTGAAGAGAGTATAAACACATCACAACTTAGCTCAATGCGACCTCTGTTAGTTCATAGTTCCGGCCACCAGCTGCTAACTGCTAACAGCTAACAGCTAACATTAACTAGCTCTCCTCTTGCTGATGTCATCACGGATTTGTCGTTAAACACTAAAACAATAGGGTGCGTCCTGTAAGGGGTCGATAGCGAGTTTACTGTGTTCAGCCGTCCCGACGGTGTCCCACGAAGATGTATGTTTGTCCAAAACACATTTTACATTTTCGTGGGTGGCTGTGGCTCAGAGGGCAGAGCAAGTCGTCCACTAATCAAAATCTTGGCATTTTGATCCCGGCTCCTCTAGTCAGCATGTCGAAGCATCCCTGGGCAAGACACTGAACCCCAAACTGCTCCAGATGGCTGTTCCATCTGTGTGTGGTAGCCTCGGCCACCAGTGTGTCAATGTGTGTGTGACTTGTGATGTAAAAAGCGCTATGCAAGTGCAGTCCATTTACCATTTCTGTTGTCCCGGGACGTTGTTAGGCTGGAGTCCTGCTTTTTAGCCTGCTCAGTATTGATGTGACACAACAGAAAAACAATAACCACTGCTATCAGTGAATGTCACCTTATTTGCCGAGAGGCCAGTGGAGGTCAACAAAGCGAATATCTGCTGATAAATTGGTGCATTCTTATTATTCGGTGTACAATTTATTTTAAATTTGTCACATGAAAATGTCATTGTAAAGTGCATAGATGCACATATCATTTTCATGGATGTTTTCTGTTATGTCTGCTTTTACTGTCACACTTTGGTTAAATATAATAATATTTCATAAACCTGACTTAAGTAAAAGTATGTGGGTTGTATCAGCTAAAATATGTATGTTGCAGTAAAATGTTTTCCTCTTCTGTCTGATGTTTTTGGATGGATATTACTGCTGCATACATGTGTCATTTTACTGCTGTAGATATTTAAGGTTGAGTTCATTTTTACTCCTTAACATTCTGTTGGGTCGTTTAATCTCCAGTGATGCATCATATTCTGTAAGATCATTACATGTCTGTCCTGTGAGAACCGCATATCTCTAAACAGCTTTGTGACGACGACTTTTCCAGCTGATCCAAGACGGTTTTTAAAGAGTTTATTTAGCTTCAGAAGGAGAATTCTCTTCATCCTTCAGTTTATCACAAACATTCAACCTCAACACGTGGAGATACATGGATTTCACTGGACAGGAAGTAACTAAAGCTGCCAGACAAATGTAGTGCAGTAAAAAGTACAATATTTGCCTCAAATGTACTTAGTTACTTTCTGCCGCTGACTTTCTGTGTGTCCTCAGGTCAAACAGGGGAAGAAGGTTGTTTACGGCTGCAGTGAACTCTCCAACGCTGCTCAGTTTGTCAAACAGGTGAGACACAAACACACCTGTCCTCCTGTTGCTCATTAAAGGAGCAGTCTGTCACTTCTTTAACGTGTCTGTTGACCTTCTCCTTTCCTGTCCACAGCTCTCCCAACTCGGCCAAAAGTAAAGCGGACGCCAACGACATGTGAATCTCTCTGTCTCTCGAGGTCCCCTCTGACCTCTTTATTCCAGTTGTTTTATATTAAACTCTTCTTCTGTAAATGGACTAAACATTTCCTGTCTTCACTGTAATTTCTGTCTCTTCCACCCGGCACTAATAAAGCTAATAAACCTGTCTCAACTCACGGCGGCTGCACTCTTTATTTGTATGTTGTCCTGGTGAAGCACCAGTTCTCTGAGTCCTGTTTCAGTTCAACACTAAAGAACTGATTCTCAGGGATCGGACGGAGCTTCAAGGTGATTCAGATTCAACATGAAGTCCATTTTCTTTTTTGTCTGCACATTTCACATGCAGCCAGAAGAGGAGCTGTGGCTGATTTCAACAACAGTACGACTCCTCCAAATGGGGTAAGTGCATGTTTATTACTTAGGAAACAAGCATCGTATAACCTGAAATCTTTTCACCTGAAATCCTGAGTGCAGAGCAGGAGCTGTCCGTGTGACAGATGTGAAGCTCTGGGTAGCCCTGCACTAACATGATCAACTTTCCCGTGTTTATCAGACTGAATATTTACAGAAGAAGGGAAAGATATCTGTTGGCTGTGATTGGTTGGTCTTCGTCACATGGCATGCTGTGCACGCTGCTGCGTTCCAAAAGCTGAACTCTGTTTATCTCAGGGCGCAGCTGTTGCACCCTGAAAAATATGCCTCACAACCCCTCTTTCTCTTTCTCTTGTTTTCTGACCCTCTCTCATATGCGCTCTCTGTCTCTCCCCTTGTTCTCCAATATGGTCATCTCTTCTGTCACTTTCCTTCTCTCTCTCTCTCTCTCTCTGGAAAAGTCATGGAATTTGTATCTTTCTATATAATGACGAAAACTCTCTCTGTGTCTGTGTTCCATGTTTTTCTCCTCACTGACTTGGTCAGTCCATGTGAAATTTGGCACAGTGGTAGAGGGTCATGGGAGGATGTGAATGAAGCAATATTACATCAATCTGGAAATCCATCGGTAAAAAAAAAAAAAGAAAATTTTTTTTTTCCTTCCTTTACCTCTGGAGGCACAGCCCGGATTTTTTCGACTAACAGAAGTGCAGGAGCCTCGGCGATCGCTCACGCTCTTCACTTCCGGCGGTGCCCCCAGGGAATCGTCGTGTTGTTTACAAATACTTCAGGTAGAAAACCAGCAGAGTTTAGCTATACATCACATTTTTCACGTCACTGTTTCACCGTATAGACTATTCTGATGTTTGTTAAGTCTATAAACACAATGATTGAACAAACGTTACTGTTTCTGTGTGTTTTGTAATTAACATGGTTATCGTAGATTAGCTGGGCTAACCGTTAGCTGTTAACGTTAGCCGTTAGCCGTGTCTGTAATAACTATAGACTGTATAAAAATAAGGTAATAACTCAATAAACGGTCCGTGAATAAAAAAAAAATTCCAGCGGATATCTTAGTTACATCATGATTGAGCTAGCAAAGCAGTTTTGTGTTGCTATGTGTGGTATTTATTCAGTTATGGGAAATCACAATGTCTAGAAAGCATCAGTGGCTGCAGCTGACAGGGACAGTTAGCAAAGCTAACATCAGGACGTCATCTGTTAAAAACCTCCCGTTGTCGGATACGACATGAAATAACTCCAGTTAGCTCAATCATGTTGTAAAAAAAAAAAAATTCACATTGATGAGACGGCGTTTTGGGTGGAGCAGTCGCTATGGACGCGGAGCCTGCTGTTTCTGTAGGTATACATTTCCTGGGGACACCTGCACGTCTCAGCCACGCCCCCTCCATTGTGATTGGCTAAAGCGCAGCATCGTTCAAACTCAAAGCCCCGCCCTCCCCCCTGTCTAGTCGTCTTTCACACAGGGCTGCGGACAGATTCTACAATGTAAATTGCAGAATCTGTCTTGAGAGATTAGTCTTCCATCAATTGGTCAAAGGGGGGCGCTATGGCAACCGATTGAAATGTCAAACTTTGAATGGGCATATCTCATGCCCCGTATGTCGTAGAGACATGAAACTTTGCACAGAGATGCCTCTCCTCATGAGGAACACATTTGCCTCAAGAACCCATAACTTCCGCTTATATAGATTTTCCGCCATTTTGAATTTTTTGAAAAACACTTCAAATGGATCTCTTCCAAGGAAGTTTGAGCGATCTGCATGAAACTGGGTGAACATAATCTAGGGACCAATATCTAAAGTTCCCTCTTGGCAAAAGTTGGAAAACTTACTAAAACTGAGCTTCTATAAGGCAATGAATATTGCGGAGGGCGTGGCTCATCACATAAAGGTGTATAACATCTCAAGGGTTTCACCCATCACCACGCAACTTTGTAGGCATATGACCACACATAATCTGAGGGGACCCCTCCATTATTGACCCCATCAAACAAAATGGGGGCGCTAGAGAGCTCATTTCTTATCTAGGCCTAACCGCCATATGGATTTTTACTAAACTTGGTAGATATGTAGAACAGGACGCCTCAAGGTGACTGGAAAAATGTAACTCTAATTGGCAACTGGGTGGCGCTATAACAACAGAAAAATGCTTCAAAATGGCTAAAATGCGACCAATCGCTGTGGCTCCCCCTGTGGACCAATGTTGTTGGGTTTTTTCTAATGTTTGGTATGACTAAGTCATGGTATGGTATGCTGCTGCAACAAGGGCTAGCTGGACCTTTCCCATGTGAACTACCAGTGCGCCCCACTTTTAAGTCAACACAACATATAAACACTTTAACTATCTGCCTTTCAACGTGCTACCTCAACTACTAATGTACAGTTTTAGCCCACTAACTATCCCACTACTGGCAATGGTACTACTGTACTTTCAATAAAGCAATCGTACTATCAAATTCACAAACACTCTGTCTGAATACATTGCTCTTCTTAATGGGTTCAGTTGACTATTTAATCTGCAGTTTCCTATGACCTGTATCCCAAACACACACCATGTCAAACTGTACGTGTGCAACTGTGCACTCAATGGGTATGGACTAGTAATGAAATTATTACAGTAATCTTCTGTGGATAATCTTCCACGTGATGAAACATAATGGCAAATTCATTTTCTGTACCTGTCAACAAGTACGACGTAGCTCGTACATGTATATAAAAGGCATCGATGTGTGACAACATTTTTTTTAGCCTCATGTACATTTTGTCATACTCTCCCTCTCATACTTTCCCGGCAGCTAGCTGAAATAACTTTTGAAGTTTGAAGTGAGTTTGAAAAACGCAGGCAAATGGGGCAAGAAAATAAAATCTTTATTTATGGGTCCTTAGAAACAAAATCATGGAAAAGTTTGGAAATTTTTGTCCATGAAAATGTGTGGGAACCCTGGACGTGGAAGATCTGAGTAATTTTATTGGCGGGAAGCTGAACTTTTTGGCTTCATGTGCTACTGAGCAACTTTGACAGGTGTGAAGGCTGTATCCAGTTCTCTGTATACATCCATAAAGAAAACTGGACACAGAAACAATTCCTGCTCAGGATGTCTTGTGAGCAGATCAGGACATCATTAGACAGTATGATTGACAGAGATTTAAATTGTTCTGTGTCAGTGCTGGACAGACAAATGGACCACTCATCATCATTATTTAGGCTCCCATTTAAAACATATCACAACCTGAACTTCATAATAAAATAAATAAATGATATTACTGGAAAAACTAAAGTTAAGTGCAGCTCTGTTTGGCAGAGACGCTGTTTGTATCATCAGAGAAAATCGAATGCATTTTCATCTGCAGCAGCTTTGCCTCATTTAACTCTCATCAACTGTTTCCTCCTGCAGACTGGAAAGTTTCTCAACTCTGAGGAGGAGCAGGACAACTGTGTGGTATTACACACACACACGCACACACACACGCACACACACACACACACATCATCCATCACTTTAAAGGCAGCCTGGCACAGTGTGGTTCAGCTCTGCTGCTGCGGCCATGTTCCTCCAACACCACACAACCAAAAACAAAGAGATCAATCTGAGGATTATGTCACCATGGCATTTTAATCTGTGTGTGTGTGTGTATGTGTGTGTGTGTGTGTGTGTGTGTGTGTGTGTTTGCGTGTCGTGACTAGTCTGGGAAACAAAAACTTCCAGTAGTCGTGTTGTAAACATCGACGCAGCTGATAAATTGTGAACAAACAAAACTTTTTGGAAACAAGGAAACACTTTGAGTGCGTGGTTCCTATGAAGGTAGGAGTCGTATTTTAATTTTATAGAACACAAAAAAATATTTAGGGTACAAACGTCTGTTTGAAGTGACGATGATGGCACTTAATGAACTCTGTATGTTGTGGACTTTCCCGTGAAAAGAAGCTGAGATATCACACTAGCGGCTGCCGACTCCTGACCAACACAAACATGTTGAACAATAAATCATTTATTGTTCTATTTTTACCAAAAGACATAAACCTGATGTTTCCTCTGAAGGAAACGTGACAGATTCACATTTTAGTTTCTGAAACATTTGCTTGAAATTTGCTGGAGTTCAGCTCAGCGTGACGGCACGATGAAACCCCACGTGTTTCTGTTTCCATTGTTTCCACTGCAGAGACCACCCGCCCACACACACACACACACACACACACATACACACACACACACACACACACAGAGGTAATCCCAGCTCAGTGTCAGTGATGTCGACTCTGTTATGTTGACTTATTGACCCAGGAGCTGAAATAATGAGGAGGAGGAGGAAAGTTAGAAGAGGAGAAGTGGAGGACGGGGAGAGTTTTATGAGGAAGTGACAAAGCTTGGTTAAAAGGAGAAACGTGCAAGAATAGTAGACGAAGGGAAGAATAGATGACTAAATGATCAAAGTGAAAATACAGAGATCATGAACTGGAGTCAAACTTAAAACATCAAACTAAAAAGAGTGCCTCCTCGACAATTCTGACATGTAACACAACAGCGTCGACCTCCAGAGTGACGTATACTTGTTGGCAATGCTTTGTAAACAATAACAATGGCATTACATAGCAACAGCTGCCTTCGCATACTTGGCGTAAAGTCAAACACGTTCTCAGTGGGTGTTGGCCTCCGCCATGGTTGTCCCTTGTCACCGATCCTGTTTGTGATATTCATGGACAGGATCTCTAGGTGCAGCCAGGAGGAGGAAGGGGTCTGGTTTGGGAACCTCAGAATTGCATCTCTGCTTTTTGCAGATGATGTGGTTCTGTTGGCTTCATCACACCGTGACCTCCAGCATGACCTGAGGCGGTTTGGGTGTCAAGTGTTCGGGATGAGAGTCAGCACCTTCAAATCTGAGGCTGTGGTTCTCTGCCGGTAACCGATGGATTGCCCCCTCCGGGTTTGGGGAGAGTTACTGCCTCGAGCAAGGGAGTTCAAGTATCTCGGGGTCTTGTTCATGAGTGAGGGTAGAATGGAGCGTGAGATGGATCGGTGGTTTGGTGCGGCTTCTGCAGTGATGCTGTTCTGTCCATTGTGGTGAAGAGGGAATTGAGCCGGAAAGCGAAGCTTTCAATTTACTGGTCCATCTACGTCCCAACCCTTACCTATGGTCATGAGCTCTGGGTAGTGACCGAAAGAATGAGATCGTGAATACAAGCTGCTGCAATGAGTTTCCTCTGTGGGGTGTCTGGGCTCAGCCTTAGAGATATAGGGTAAGGAGGAGCTCAAACATCCGGAGGGAGCTCGGAGTAGAGCCGCTGCTCATTCGCGTCAAAAGGGGTCAGTTGAGGTGGTTCGGGCATCTGATCAGGATCCTCCTGGGCGCCTCCCATTAGAGGTGTTTTGGGCACGTCCCACTGGTAGGAGGCCCCGGGGCAGACCCAGAACACACTGGAGGGATTATATATCTCATTTGTCCTGGGAACACCTTGGGGTCTTCCAGGAGGAGCTGGAAAGCGTTGCTGGGGAGAGGGACGTCTGGGGTGCTTTGCTCGGGCTGCTGCCCCTGCGACTTTGCCCTGGATAAGCAAACGAAAATGGATGCATGTCAAAGCAACCATTTACTGTCCATGTTATATGGCGACTGATCTCGTCTTCTGCTTGGATGGCAAGGAGCTCCTGGACATCTTTTTTTTTTTTTCACAGTTGGCGAACATTTTTTACCATTGTTCGTCTTCTTTGAGTTAGCTGCTAACTGCTATCAGCTACTTTTTAAATCTCCCGTGGTGGGTCACACACGTAACAGGGTGTTACTTGTCTTTGTGACTCTGTAATAAAGTTAATGATAAATAAAAATTTCCATGATGAGATTTTGAAGCTGATCTCTTGGTTGTGTTTACAGACTCTGAGACAGCTGAAGTGAGAGCACATGTGCCTCAGTCTGACATCACCGTCAGTTTATGTGTTCAAAGGATCAGAGAGTTTCTCCTCTGATCATGATAGTGGAGGTTCAGGACGGAGGATTTCCTCCTGCTGAGTTCTTAGAAAGAGGCCTGAGACTTGTTTCTGCTTCAGTGGAGCCACGCTAACAGTTTCCACCTGCTCCCAGTCTTTGTGCTAAGCTAAGCTAACCACATCCTGGACTCAGAGACGAAACTGATCTCCATCTTCCCTTTAAACACACTGGGATGTTTTTATATAGACACGTGGTCATTTAGGCCTCTTTACACACACACACACGTATCTGCACGTGTAGAGGCACACTTCCAAGGGCAATCATGCACACACACACACACACACATTATTCCTCGTGACTGTCAGCAGCTGCTGATCAACGTGGGAGTTCAGGTTTTATCTGCTGGATGAGAGGAAACACTGTGATGTTCTTATTCCAGCCCGTCAAACCCGCCGAGGAAACCATTAAAACCACTTTAATACTCTGTTAATACCACCAGTGTTCCCAGTTAATTCACTGGAATCATAATAATGTTACGTAAAAAGGTCTTCATCAGGTTAAAGTCAGAAAGAGTCACATCAAAACTCTGAAGTCTCAGCAGCGCCTCCTGGAGGATGTTGCCTGTTTCCTCTCTTCTTGTTTCCTCCCTTCATTTCCCTTTCCTTTTGTTTCCTCTCCTCTTGTTTCCTCTCATTTTTTTCTCGCTCCTTGTTTCCTCTCCTCTTGTTTCTTCTTGTCTCCTCTCCTCTTGTTTTCTCTCATTCCCTCTCCTCTTGTCTTCTCTTCTCCTGTCTCCTCTCTTGTTTTCTGTGGTCTTGTTTCCTCTCTTGTCTCCTCTCCTTGTCTCCTCCTCTCCTCTCCTCTCCTCTCCTCTCCTCTCAGGTGATGTTCTGAGATAAAGACGAGGAGGACAGGAAGAAAGACAAGAGACCAGGTGAGGACAGGTAAGTGGAACCTGACCTGTCCTCTTTTGTTCGTCGGCCGTCAGCTGGACGCCACTTTGTCCCGACAGAAAACTAAAAACACGTTCGAGCCAACAATGAAAACACAACAGAAACAGATCACGTATTTATGTATTGTAACACGACAGAATCACCAAACTCTTATTAATCAGCACAGGAGGAGGAAGCAGTCACACAGCTGCCTCGTCAAAATAAAAGTAGTGCTGCTGCTTTAGCTCAGTTATGATGTGCTCTGATCAGTTGTTTCAGATTGATTTAGATGATTCATCACTGATTCAGCCTATATAAAGCAATACTGGGCAAACTTCCAGACGACCTCTGCACCCGTCTGTGTGTCAGCTCTGGTAGTTTCCAGCTACGCTCCTCCATGTGGTTGCTTTTTAATGAACCCTGGGTTTTAACAGATCTGTGGAAACTGCATTTTCCTACTCTGCACCATGGGTGTGGAACAATCTTCAAAAAGATCTAAAATTAGAAACACTTATATCCATCAATGAATTCAAGGGCATCATGAAGAATGTGGTGATAGAGATAATTCCCTATTGACTGAGTTGCTGCCACCCCAGCTGACAGCGCTGACATCTGATCATACAACCACGAAAGGATGACTGTTTGTCATCGGTGTCTGACGTGGAAATCAGTGACCAAGCGGCGCTATTTGATGACTTCGGAATGAAGTTATTTTTTCTCAGACTCCAGCTGCTGTGAGAGGCAGCAAAACATCCTTTCATTTTATAGTTACAGTTTACTAATAAAACTCTCCACAGTATGAACAGTGGTTACATGAGCCTCAAAACCAGACACAACTCAGCCCTGAGCAGAGTGACCGTCCTCTACTGACCAATCAGACTGCAGTGTTCACAGCTCCACCTTTTAGTACCAGATCTGTGTGCTAGGTACCCCAACAGAGGGGGGACCAAACATGGGGACGGTTAGGAACGGTTCTATTGGTACCATCCACAACTTTTCACTGTGGAAACGGAAAAAAGCGCACCGCCAGTGTTTGGTTTGTCCATTCTGGGCCACTGTAGAAACATGGCGGTGCACCACGGTGATCTCTGTAGCTGAAGACCTGCTCCCTGTGTAGATATAAACAGCTCATTCTAAGGTAACAAAAACACAAAGATTCTTATATTCAGGTGATTATACACTAAAGAAAAAAAAACTTTTTATATTTAAAGCCCCTACAAGGAACTTTCATTTTGAGTTGATTTTGGCGACCCTGTGGACAAAAGCGGTAGTGTTTTGCTGGAATGAAGCCTACATTTCCCATGAGCTCTAGCGTGTATTGTCATAAAGACGCTTACCTGGCTCGCACATGTGTTTGTTTTGGGGATGAATGAAACAACAAGATGGGAAAACTTTGCCCTCGCTCCTATCGGGGATCCCAGCTCACCTCTGCCGCGCCCCAGCTCCACCTCTCCGGCATAAGCGCCACCACCGTCGGGGTAAACGCAGCGGTCGGCTGGTAAGGCTGAAGGTCTCTTTGGCGAGCACTTCCACGGCTTCTTGGACTGAGTATGGAGCGGTGCCTCGCCTCTTTATTTCTCGGCACTCGCTGGACCCTGTCGACGCCTGGCTGGTACCTGTTGTCGGCCCAGATGAGGTGTTCCAGCCCCGCGGCCCCTGCTCTCCTCGTCCCCGCTGGCGCAGGGTGAATCTGTGCAACCTGCGGCCTCTGTGTGTGGCTCCCCGGACAGCTAACGCCGTGGACCCGCCGGCTCCTGCCAGGATTGGGCTGGTAAATGCTAGATCGCTAGCGAACAAAACGTTTATCCTGAAGGATTTCCTGACTTCCCGAGGATTGGATTTTCTCTGTGTGACTGAGACGTGGCTGACTGTTGCTGAGTCCACATGGAACTTGTAACACTGTGGCATTACTACTTTAGGAATACCTTCTCGCTGTTTTCTGTTTTCGTACACTTTGAAATATCTGCCTGGAGAAATCAACTAAATTCGTATAACTCAGGACTGTTTTTAGTGACAGCTGTCGGGTCAGACGTACAGATTTTGTGTTCATTTGCTGAAACGACAGCAAGAAAAAGAAATGAAAACCAAAGATGTGTTTAGATGAGACTATAAAGAAATATTTATCCTCCCAGAAGTCAGAGCAGGAGAAATAAATGAGGAGCAGCGTCAGTAAACACTGTTCGCTGTCTCGCACATTTTGATTCACTTTGTTCTACGACCTCATCCTGACCCATTTTTCATCTCCTTGTATCATCCTGCTGACAACAGCAGCACAGATCCTGGGTCAGCGGTCAGCCTCATAGCGCCACCCCTTTCTTTTATGTAAAACCCTGATTGGCCGGCGTCCTGCTGTGACCTCAGCTGACCATCCACCGTATTATGAAGCATGTAAACACTTGAATGTGTCGTCCTGATCTGATGTCTCACAATGAGCAGCCCAGGCCTGTCGATACAAGGTTTCTACGGGACAGAGATAACATGGTGGTTGACACAAAGAGCTGTTTGTTCAGTGAGGACTCTCTGACACACATGGATCAGGTGTCCGCACCTGAAAGCAGCTTCTCAGGTGATGCAGAGAGCAGCGTTTTATATCAGGGGAAAGTTATTTGGAGCATTTACACTAATCCAGGTGGAAGATGATACAGGTGTTCACTTGTCCCTCAGGCCGCAACAGTTCCTCTCTGTACAAATCAGCCTGCAGAGACTTGAAGCTCGCCAAGAGATCACAGTCGACATGTCATCTGTTTTCCTGTTGACAAAGCTGCATCATAATTGTCTCGTGGCGATGCTGCTGACCGCTCGAAGAACTCTGTGTTGTTGATGCATTCAAGGACACTCTGACCTGCCAGGATTTGTGAATTGGCTGCTGAAAAGCGATGCACTCATGAGTTGTGTTGAAAGAAAGTCAAACCAAGGAGACATGAACTGAGCAAACATAGACGTTGTGCCCTTGAACACATTTCTGCATCTGCAACCTCTTGTTCGTCAGGTTTAGTCGTACGAAGTCAAACACAGCAAACAGATCTGAAGGAGAATTTAAATTGTAAAATACTCCTGTGATATTAAATAAGATTAAGATGACATTCCTGCCATGACTGCTCGTCACACAGGGTGCCCATCTGATAGAAGGCTTACAAAGAAACAAAACTTTTAGAAACAAGTTGGACAGATCCACCAGCTTTATATTAGCAGCTCTGTTCAGCTGTCTGCACTGCAGGAAAGAAAAAGTATACTGAAGATAAACTGAAGAGTTTGGAGTTGTTACAGTTATAATCCTAGATGGCTTTTTTTGGGGTCCGTTGCCAGATTTCACCGCAGACTGATCCAGAATCTGAAGGTGAACTGATCTGAACTGCTGAAGGTTTTATCAGGTTTCTACACTGAACAAAAATTTAAACCCAACGCTTTAGTTTTTGCTCCCATTTTTCACAGGTTAAAGTTAAAGATCTCAGACTTGTTTATGCACTTAATAGATCTGCACTATCTAGATTTATTATCTAAGTTTTGGGAGCATATTGCAAAGACTGGATGGAGGAGGCCCATGAGCAAAAGACGGCCAAATACCTTGAGCTGTTTGAGGCCTGAAGAGAGCGTGGTTGGAGGGCCCGCTGTGAGCCAATTTAGGTGGGCTTCCCAGGGCAATCTATGCAACAGGCATTCAGGCTCCTTGGCATCAGAGGGTTGCAAGACACCAGAAACATCAGTGAGGTTGCAGAAAAAGCCTGAAGGTGGCTGTGGATCAAGAGGGCAGATCTATGGTGTAGTGCGCTGCTTGGGCACAAGCCGGGGACTGATCACCCTCAACTGGGTCGCCCATATGAGGGTGTCTGATGATCGAAGACCTGAAACACCTATGACCCTGAATTCAGGTGTTTCAAATTACTATTTCTCTTAAATTCCATTCATAAATTTGTTAAAATCTGTGTCAGTTTGGGCTTCTCCTTTTCCAAGATCCACCTGACAGGTGTGTCACATCAAGATGCTGATTAAACAGCATCATTCCTACACAGGTGTACCTTGGGATGGTCACAATAAAAGGCCACTCTAAAATGTACAGTTTGATCAAACAACACAGTGACACAGATGGAGCGTGCCATTGGCATGTCAACTGCAAGAATGTCCACCATGGTCAAAAAGGGATGGACACGGTCAGCAACAATACTCAGGTAGGCTGTGGTGTTTAAACCATGCTCAGTTGGTACTAAGAAAATCTCCCCCACACCATTACACCACCAGCAGCAGCCTGAAGCGTTGATACAAGGCAGGATGGATCCATGCTTCCATCTGAATGTGGTTTTTCCAATCTTCTATTGTCCAGTTTTGGTGAGAAAACCCGTGTGAATTGTAGCCTCAGTTTCCTGTTGTTAGCTGACAGGAGTGGCACCTGGTGTGGTCTTCTGCTGCTGTAGCCCATCTGCTTCAAGGTTGGACAAGGTGTTGTTGCTTCAGAGATGCTCTTCTGCACACCTTGGTTGGAACCAGTGCTTATTTGACTTCCTGTTGCCTTTCTATCATCTTGAACCAGTCTGGCCATTCTCCTCTGACCTCTGGCATCAACAAGGCATTTTGGCTCACTGGATATTTTCTCTTTTTGGGACCATCCTCTGTAAACCCTAGAGATGGTTGTGCTGAAAATCCCAGTAAATACTCAGAGCAGCCTGTCTGGCACCAACAACCATGCCACGTTCAAAGTCACTTACATCACCTTTCTTCATCATTCCTAATGTACTTTAGCTTCAGCTCACTTTTGGCAGATGCTTGTGACTGAGATTTTGTATTTGAAATCTCACAATTATGTTTTTATGCTCACAGGCTTTTGGACTTTGTTTTTTTAATCAAGAACCAGGCCTTTATTTCTGACGAAGCTGTTCATCTTTTTTTCTGATGATTCATGTCCATCAGAGACTCACGTTACATTCATGTGGTGTGTGAATATTTGGAAAATGAATTCCCCACTTAGGAAATTCA
Source organism: Epinephelus lanceolatus (assembly GCF_041903045.1). Lineage (NCBI taxonomy): Eukaryota > Metazoa > Chordata > Actinopteri > Perciformes > Serranidae > Epinephelus > Epinephelus lanceolatus. The sequence continues at coordinate 39,988,717 of NC_135748.1, forward strand.
CATGAATGCCCCTTAAGTAAGAACATCAACTCAGAGTCTGCAAAAGTTTTCGTACATGACTTTGACGTCATATTCCCAGAAACATGGCAGATTAAAGTAAATGATTGGCTGATGGTAGAAACTTTTTATTAATTCACATCGTGAGTGACCGAGATTAATTTTAAAAAGTTATTTATTAGCATTAGTTGAGTAAAGCAATATTTAAATGGTTTTAGGGAAAGTACTGGTGCAGCAACGAAGCCTGAAACTGTTTCAGCAGACTTATTACAACACATCTTCTTTGTAGAGTTTGTGTTTCTTCCATATTTTGACGTAAACGTACCAAAGTCGTTGAAGAATGTTAATGCACTATTAATACAAAAGCTCCAAACTCTGAGTCGCCTCATGTTGTCTACAGGGAAAAATGAACCAGACTTTCCTCTCTAGAGACCGAGATCTCTGAAACTTGACGTTGGGACACTGCTGACGTTTTTTGTTGCCTTGAGACTCTGTTGTCCGAACCAGACTACCAAAGTAGAACAGTGTTTTTAATAAAGAATACATGCTCTCTCCCTCTGGGAAAATAAATCAGCCTGGATGATGTTACGCCATTCAGAAACAATAATCGTCCAATGTTCCAACTCTTATCGTTATACAATAGCACCTCTGAGCTCCAGAAAGCTGCACAGCTTTCAGACAAAGATGCTCCTGATACTGATCAGCTCCTAGAAATCTGCCTGGCAACAACACTGTTTTGACTGAAACTTCCATCATACGGGAAAAGATTATTAGTGTTGCTGAGGAGCTGAGACCCAAAACAGACCCACACGAAGAGAAAGGACAAGAAGTGTTTATGAGTTGAATCCCTGAAAACTGAGACCTCCAAAATTCCAGTTGAGTTTCCGTTTGAAACACTGAAGTGCACACTAGTGATTTGTCTTGAAGCATTGTTTACATTTCTATTTCATATCTATTTATCTATGTATCTGTCTATGAAAGCCTTCAGAAAATGTCCTCCTTCGCTCCAGTTACATTCCTCCCCGAGACATTTTCCTCACCCTTCTCATTTTACCAGCTGCATGCTGGGAGCTGGCCAAGCTGAATTCCTGACCGCTGCTGTCTGGTCTGCTTGTATACCTGCACACAGGTAACATTACTGAGCTGGCCCTGAGCTCCGCCCGGCCCTCCACAATGAGCAGAGCTTCAGAGATGATAGAAAGAGGCTAACGTGAAGAGACCTGCGGCTACAAGTCGTCAGAAATGTGACAGAAATAATGTAGGGCTGACTTGAATTCTTCGGTTGTTGCCATGGTAATCAACATCAAAATCAATATTTGAATGATGCATTTTTTTTCTTTAAATATACATATGCATTACCCCAAAAAGCCCATAAATAAAGAGTTATCCAACATTGTTCACTATGCATCAACATGAATTCTCAGACAAGAGCATTCAGACTTGAAACTCAGTTTTATGTGCCGTCACTGTGACCATCAACTAAGAATCCCGCCTACATTGATGGGGCACTATCTGCTGTGGAAAACAAAATCAAGAAAAGTATCTTTTCCCAGTAGGCCGATTATGACACAATGAGCTCCTGGGCCAGATGTTTCTCCTAACTGAGTTTAAGGGCCCATATTGCATAAGCCCCATTTCCTCGAAATGGTCTGGTACGTTCGATTCACTTTGGTACGCAATTTTCCATTTCCACTGAGAAAAGTTGTGGATGGTACCAACGGAAGCGTTCCTTAGCGTCCCCATGTTTGGTCCCCCCTCTGTTGGGGTACCTAGCACACAGATCTGGTACTAAAAGGTGGAGCTGTGAACACTGCAGTCTGATTGGTCAGTAGAGGACGGTCACTCTGCTCAGGGCTGAGTTGTGTCTGGTTTTGAGGCTCATGTAACCACTGTTCATACTGTGGAGAGTTTTATTAGTAAACTGTAACTATAAAATGAAAGGATGTTTTGCTGCCTCTCACAGCAGCTGGAGCCTGAGAAAAAATAACTTCATTCACTGGGCCGACTGCCGGTGACTTTTAAGGTGGAACGTTAACTTGTAATGTTACTCAATGCATGAGTTGATGACGTGAATCCATCAGCACACCTTAAATTTCACTGTGACAACTTTGACCATCACTTTAGTTTTTATATGACACACACTTTAGTAATGAGTGTCTCTTCAAGTGTTTTAAAATATATATTAATGAACTGCATATATTCTAATCCTCACATGGAAGAAAAAAAGCATCACAGAGCTTCGTTCCTGTGGGCTACAGCAACACTAAACCCCTGAGCTTGCCTGAGAAGGACTAAATGCACAAAGCTGCTATTTTTAAATATCCCATGGAGAGAGACTCTCACTGCAGCCTGTTGTATTTTGTTGTGAAAATGTGGGCGTGCAGCCTCGTTCTGTGGACGATAAACCAGGTGCAGACTTCCATCTGTGTCACCGCTGATGAGGAAATACAGCGAGTGCTGGACGGAGCAGTGAGTGACAACAACCCCGCCCACATTTAAGAGGACTGTCTGAACAGACCGAGGGTCTAGGTACCATGTCTGAAGGCTTACTGCTGGTTCCAAAGGTACTATACCGAAAGTGGTGGAAACGCGGCTATAGATTTCTCAGTACTCAGAGCAGCGGATCCAAAGTCCTACAGATAAACCGAGGGGATAGCTATCTCCTGAGGTCTTCTGACATCATAGTTTTTACTTTGCTCCACCCCTGGCATACCTCTGCATCAGTGTGAAGTTAAAATGATGCAGATACGTTGTTCTGAAGGGATTACTTCGGGAGAATCAAATCCCCCTCCTCAGTGTAAAACAGAGTGGACACAATGTCAGCCTGAAGATCAAAACAAAGTGTAACGAGTTGACAATTCTGTTTGCTACCAGGGAACCTGACTTTCCTGATTTGTAGAGTATAAATTGGGCCTAAGGGTGATCCCAGACACACTGCCAAGGCAACTGATCTGCATCGACGTGCCTGTTGATCTAATGTTCTGTCTTGTCCTGATACATGAACAAGATCACATCATCTGCCAAAAAGCGGAGATGCATTCCTATTGATCATGGACACTCTCCACGCCTTGGCAGCACTTAGAGATTCTTTCCATAAAAAAATCACCACCATAGTTGGTGCCAAGGTACATCTCTGACTGAGTCCAGTTCCCACCGTCCAGTCACTTTAACTGAATCAGAACACCTTCACACTGATGGAAAAAATGTCACCAATAAAGTAGAACTCAACATCAGAACCAGCAAACAGCCAAGAAGAATATTAACTGTCACAATTCTCTGCTCTTCATCTTTTTTTCCCACTAACAGAGCTCAAGTCTCAAATTTTTATCTTTGTCAACAAAACAACAAAAAACCCTCCTCAGGAAGCGATTTCGTCACTTTGATCATTCACGTCTTTCAGAGAAACACAACATGGGAGATACGCAGTTTCTTTAGGGACTGTAACAATGTGAGGTTTGTTTTGACCTCCAGATCAACCCTCAGGCTTCGCTGACATCATGACAACAAAACAACTCAAGGATTCAGTGACAGCAGATGATATATGTGACAAATATGTCACTGTCATCTCATACCCTCCACATGCTTTGTTGACCCCTTCCCTTCAATAGAGTCACGTTTACAGAGCTGAGTCTCTCTCATGCCTCACAGCAACGCAGCACCCTGTTTACATTTCCAGGCCTGTTCTCAGATTCACTTCTAGGTTATCATCGTCAATAATCCGATCTAATAAAAGGTGGTCCTGTTTTTAAAAATTACCAAACACAAACTAACTTGAACGTTGATTTAATGTTACACTCTGACTTGGGTATCGATGCAAACAGAGTCTGAATGAAAGACAACAAATAAGGTCATAAAATATTCCAAAATCGTTCTGTGTGTGTGAGGGTGTACTCCGCACAACAAATTCCTTCAGAGGAAGACAATCCAGAAATACTTTGTTTTGCAATAGTGAAAATAGTCATTTTTGGACACCCATGAGTCCTCGAGTGGATACAAGACACTTGGATAATGCAATTTTTTGGAATGTTTTATAACCTTTTTTCTGTCTTTTGTTCAAAAAGATTTGTTGTCAAAATCTGTTTGCACTGATTTTATTTTTCAGGTACTCTGCTCTCCTTGACGCCATTTGATAGAAAAGTTTGTGGGACCACAGAGAGCCTAGGGAGGTGAGTACTATGTACAATTTGTAATGTTTTGGGGTGAACTATTTCTCTAAGTATTGATTTTAATTTATGTTGCTAACGCACTCAAGAAGTCATCGAATCTGACATTGCCAACTTAAACTTGATTATTACCAAGTCAGACTATGACTCATATTCACACTTGAATGTTGAGTCAATTCTTCACTTTTAGTAGACCCATCAAGAGGGGGACAGGATGGGCCATGACCTCCTCTGATACAGTTGCTGGCTCCCCCACTGGCGAAAATAACTGGAGGCTGATATTACTGTGTTTAAGAGGCTGTGGTGTGCTTTTTTTAAGCTAGCGTAAAAGTAGTGGTATCTTGTGAAACTAGACAACCTAAGGGCCCGTACACATGCTGCGTCTTTAACCGCCTGGAAAATGCAAGGTCGGGCGCTTGGCACTACTGTTGTGCCTTTTTTTGTGCCAGCCTTCAAGAGCGCTGCGGCAGGTTGCATCTGAGGTTGCTAAGCAACCTTAACAAGCACTGTACCATAGCCCATTTACCTGAATAAGCGCAGAGATGATCTTCTTCCAGGAGCTGTTTATAAGTGTGTAGGCCCAGTGCTGTAATGGAGGGTATATTCAGGTATATAGGGTATACCCACTTCTTTTTCTATCCAGTGACAGTATACCCACCTATCAGCAAAACAGCCATTGTAATATATAGGAGAGTATGCCCACTTCCTCATCGGTAACCTACCTATCTACCTAGTAGTACACCCACCTCATCAACTACCACTACACCACTGTGTAGGCCTATCATCTGTAGGACAGATGTAAAGCTCTGGGTAGCCCTGCACTAACATGATTAAACATATTTACCACAGACTGATACTTACAGAAGAAGGGAAAGATATCTGTTGGCTGTGATTGGTTGTCCCTCATCACATGATGTGTGGTGCATGCTGCTGCGTTCAATAATTTGAACTGTGTTTATTGCAGGGTGCAGCCACCGCACCTCGAAAAATAGGTGCTTGGGAATGCGTGCGCGCCATGACGGCTTCGCTCTGGCGTATAAGTGCACCTGCTGCGCGTCTACATTGAAAAGGCACAAAAACGCAGCATGTGTACGGTCCCTAAGGCATCCATCGGTACCAACCATGTCGGCATAGCTTGTTGAAAAGGGAGCTAAATAATGCTCCAAATTTTGGCTAAATTTTGGCTTGAACACACCCATTTTCAAAGGGTTCCCTTAAACTTTAGCTCAAGATATCTGAATATTTGGTTTGTTCCTTATGATCAATGTTCTCACATGCAAAAATATTACAGATTAAAACAGGATTGTTGTTGAACCCCACATATTTACTGTAATGTTATATGCACATAATATAATTAGTAATATTAACTGTAAGATAAACAAAACAAATCAAAGTATATTGGTATTTCATCCATTCTGGTAACCTGTTTTTGTCATTGTATAAATTGTATAGATCTGATTGTCTTAAAACCAGGTGGTTATTTTTATTTTTAATGCACAAGTCATTAACTGTCAGAAGTCTTGATCCTAACCAGCTTTCAAGTTTGAAAGGTCCACGCTGGCTTAAATCCTGAAGTCGCTGCTTGCAGTTAAACTTCCTTTTGTTATTTGTTTTGTTAAAAAAGTCAGGGGGATTTTAAATGAGGTTTCCTGCTTTTGCAACTTTAAGTTCTGCTTTACAGTGTCGGGTGTTCAGACAGTAAATGTTTTGTTTAAATTTGTTTGTTTCCAAGATAAAAACTAAACAATAAACATGTAAACAGTAAACATGACTTCACTGTTCAATCATCACAAACTGTGGTTGGTTTTTCATTTTTCTGTTCTCTCTCTGTCTCTCTCAGGTCGACCTGTCAGTGAAGCCCCTCCCACCTCCCAACTGTACGGTGTGTGTGTGTGTGTGTGTGTGTGTGTGTGTATAAGAGAGCTTATTTAAAAGGCTGCCTCACTCTTGCTGGGTGATCAACACCAGCTCAGCATCACCAGCTCACCGCCTGCTGAATCCAGGGAATAAACTCTGAACAGTTTTCCTGAGAGACGACTGCTGAACAAACAGTCAGTAAGAGGGCTGAGTTTACTGCTTTCTCTACACTGAGATCTTTACTGACTGTATGAATGGGTGAATGGCTGTCTGGTTTACTGATGGATTGATTGGCTGATTTAAAACCAATCAAGGCGATTGCTGATTTTCTTTCCTACTGCAAACTACTTTACTGCCTGACTGGTTGAACAGTAATTGGTTTACTAAAGTGGCTGATCGGTTTACTGAGTCACCGATAAAAGCTGTTTGCATATTTTTATTGACTAGCAAACCAGTTAGCTGGTTCAGAAACTGGCTGACTTTTTACAGACAGGTTGATATGTTTACTGAATAACTTTAACTGGTTTACTGATTGTTCAGTGACCAACAGTTTGTGTCTGGCGGGTCAAGTAAATTGACTGACCTCTTTAACTAGTTACTGCCTGGTTTACTGATGCCTTTACTTGCAGACTGGTACCTATTGCCAGCTAGTTTACTGATTGGCTGTTTCACTTGTTTACTGATTGGTTTAATGGCTGAACAATAATATGTTAATGGCTTTAATTGTTAATTAGTTTTTAGATTATTTGCTTCAGTAGAAGTACTAATACCACACTGTGAAAATACTCCACTACAAGTAAAAATACAATACAAGAACCTTACTTGAGTAAAAGTATGTATCAGCAGCAAGTAGTTAAAGTATTTAAAGTAAAAATCAGTATGTTGCAGTTAAACGTTTTCCTATTTCATCTCATGTTTTTAGATTAATATTATTGCTGCGTTAATGTGCATGTGTGTCATTTTACTGCCGTAGATGTTTGTAACACCTTTATATACTGTTGAGTATTTTAATCTACAGTGAGAACCATGTATTTCTAAAAAGTCAGAAAAACAGCCTGTTTTCAGCTTTGTGATGGCGACTTTTCCAGCTGATCCGAGAGGATTCTTTAAGAGTTTATTTAGCTTCAGAAAGAGGAGAATTTGTCATCCTTCAGTTTATCACAAACATTCAACACATCTGGAGATACGTGGTTTTCACTGGACAGGACGTAACTAAAGCTGTCAGACAAATGTAGTGCAGTAAAAAGTACAGTATTCACCTCTGAGATGGAGGAGGAGGAGAAAGGAGCAGAAAATGGAAATACTCAAAGTACATGTACCTTGTATTTGAACCTAGGTACAATACTCAAGTAAATGTACTTAGTTACTTTCCACCACTGCAGTTAAGTGAGTGACTGGTTTGGCCTCTGGTTGAGAGATTTACTGGTTTGGTTATTGGTTTATTATTCCTGAATTGTGTTTGTTGGCTAATTTACCGACTGACTGACTGTGTCTGCTCACTGGTGACATCACTGGGTTACAGTTGATTGATTTTTTTTTCTTTGCAAAGATTTGTTTTTATTACCAGATACTCTAAATCAAACTAAATTACAGCGCAGGAGCAGTTCCAAAAATGTGTCAGGTTTCCATTCATGCATTTCAAAATATTATTTTAAAAAGCAAAAATAAAAGGACAAAGATACTCATCCAAAAACATTGGAAAAGAGGCAAAGAACAAAAACCAAGAGAAAGAATTCAATTAGGGATACTGTTCCTTAAATATATATACAGAGAAGATGTACTAAAACTAAACCTAAGGGACAATTTGACCTACAAACAATTGTTAATAAACTCTCCAATGGATCATAAATTATCAGAGTTGGGAAAGAAAAACAAGAAGTTGTTCAACATCAACCCCTCAACCCATGTAGGGTTCTCCATTTTCTGTCATTTATATGAATATGAAAGACTATGTAACAAAATCAGCATGAAAGTTTAAGTTAAAGTTGGTCCAGAGAGAGTCACATTCCTGTGGTTGGTTAACTCCAAAGACGGCAGGATGTTAATAGAGGGACCCCGAATTTTCTGAAAGGTTGAGGTTTTTTTTCTTTACATTATATAATACTTTCTCAGGTGTGCGGTAAGAGGCAAGTTCATTAATCCATTGTCTTGGTGATTGATCGATGGTTTTAATTAGGGATGCGCCGATTTCTGATGTCTTGAGACGGCCATCGACCTATCGGCAAATATGACATTGATGAAACTAGTTTGGGATGAACAAAGATCTTCCCCAGGACGCTGTCAAAAGCAAAAGGATGCAGTAAACTCACTACTGACGCAGAGGAGGCAATCTATTGTTTCCGTTATAATGCTACGATGTGAACAACAAGTCTGTGTTGACATCAGCAGGAAGAGAACTCCTTAACATTAGCTGTTTGCTGTTTAGAGCTGTCCAAGCCCCCAAGCTTCCAGGTTTCTCCCAGTGGCCACTTGCAGCTTTGCAGCGAGAAGAATCCCTGCAGCAGTAAAACAAATTTTTTTCCCCATAGACCACCATTGTGAAAGAGACGTCTGTAAAACTGTTGACACCTCGAGCTGCAAACGAGGTCAATAATGACTCTTTCTGTTATGAATTTGGAGCCAGGGCGGTTTTATATTTATAACACTTTTAAAAATGGATGATGTCATCACAATGTAAAGTCTATGAGCCAAGTGGGAACTTGTGGGCGGGGCCACAGGAGAAACACGACTGCGTATGTTTGGTGAGCCGCATACTGCAGAAGTAAACCCGGCGTATGCTCCAGGCAAGCAACTCCACTTGAATGAATAGGTGCCATCGTGGTATCGGATATTGTTTTACATCTATGGGGCTAACAGTTTACGGAGGTTGCATTGATGTGTTCAAGCTCTATTCAGTAAAAAGTGTAGAAGTATTGGATGATGTTTTGACGCTTTTTATAATGTGTTCAAATGTAATCTTGAAAAACTTAGTCTTTAAGCAAGAAGCTTGAATAGATACAGCTATATGGATTCAATTATGATATATATATATATATATATATATCTCAAAAAGACTTTTAAAGCAGTTTTTCAAAATATTTTTCATGTAAAAGGTTATATTAAAGGTTATTTCACATATGTGTATGATTGAATATGTGCTCATTCAAATGCAGTGTAATTAATTAATTATGAGTTAATGACTTTAAAACACTTCAGTTAGTTTTTTATATAATGAAGATTTTTTTATTTCCCTGGAACAAAAGGGGGAATAAAAACAAACGAACGAAAAAAAACATCGTCAGCCAAATTGCTATTTTAAACATCGGTATCGGTCCAGAATTTCTTGCTGACTGTTTAACTGTTGTCTTAACTAGTCTACGTATTCTGCACTTGTTGACTGATTTTTTTTTATTAAATATTTACTAACTTTGTTTCCCTGTGTTACTGACTGGTTTTTCAACACTTTATTCTGTCACACTTTACAGTAAGGTACAAAAAATGAGTGGTTACTAAAGAACTAATGATGAACGAATGAGCAACTAACCGTTAGTTAATGGTCGGTTCTTGAGTGACTCCCAGTCAGATGTCATACAGCAGCTAATCATTAGTTAATAATCAGTTAATTGATAATGACTGAGGGAACTACTCGTTTCTTGTGTACCTTATTGTAAAGTGTTCCCCTTTATTCCTGTACCATGTGTATAACTCATTAACTGGTTTACTAACTGAGTGACCAGTCTGACTTAGTGACTGGTTTACTGGAGTGGTTAATGTATAACTGTGTGTGAAGAGTCGACTGACTGGACTTCACAGTGTACAGTATGTAGACAGACATGTCTACTGACTGTTCACATGTGAGCATTAATAATGTTTATTCTCAGTAATCTGAGGTCAGTCTGTGTTTCAGGTGCAGAAATGTCTCAGCTGTCTGTCCTGCTGCCTCTGACAGGTACGCTGCTCTTCTTCTTCTTCTTCTGTTCTCTTTTATTGTGTCAGTCTGTGGTTTAACTTTCTTTGTTTCTTGTGTATTTGATGACGGGTTGATGTGATCAGTCTATTTTTCTTTTTCTCTGCAGGCCTTCTCTTCTTGGTGTCCTCGACATTTGGATCAGAGTCCAGCGGTCAGTCCTGAATGTTTCCTGTCTGTCTCTCTGTCTGTTTCTGTTGACGGTGATAGCTTCAGAAGTTATAGACTAAAAATGGTTCCTGTTGGTGTTAAATACCTGACGACAGCCCTGATCTGTGTGGTCGTGTACAATGGAGATTTTTGAAAACTCTTTCTAAGGTGCAGATTTTTTAAAAATCCCAGTTGCTTTGTCTCCATGTGGATGTGTAAAACTAAGCATTTGGGAAACGATGACATCACCTCCTTCATTCACACATGCCAGTTGTTGCATTGTGTAATGAGCATGCACCGGAAACAACAAAAACAGTGGCAATTTACCTCGACATCCGTCCACACACGAGTCACATTTTGCACCGTGGACTGCGTACCAGAAAGATGCTACGTCATGTCAAATATGTATAAATGAGGAAATAATTGCTAGGGTTGTTTGATTATTGTCAGAGGAAAATAAACTCACTGCATATGCTCAGAATCTTGTTCTCTGGTGTTTGATGTACTGTTGATGTAGACGTGTAGACAGGGCCTCAGGGTAGTCATGGTAATTATCTACATTTTTCGTCTTCCACAAAGACTCAACCCAACAGCGAATGCATCTCCAGACAAGTACAGTGTGTGTATCGACTAACGCTGTAAGACCGTCGTGATGACATGAGCTCAACATTCTGTTTCGCTCTATATCAGTCTGGACTCGATGTCGCCTCGAAGACTTTCAGTGGGTGGGACAAACTCCTTCAGCCAGTCTGCGTCACAAAACACCGGAGAATATCTTCTTCATCGCCAACAGAGCTAGTTGATAAATCAAGTTTTTGCTAAATCCAGTCAGAACAACAGCGAAAAATATCTTCCTCCAAGAAACATGTTCCTATTTAATTGTTATTGACTCTGTCTCTGCAATAACTTCACTGTGCTGTGTTAAGTGACATTAGAGTCATAGCTTGTTGCTTCGGGAGCCACCACTACTGTTCTGCAAGCTTTCAACTTCGGTGCAAATCCCTGATTGGCCCTGCTTGCATTTTAATCTCTAGAAAGACTTTTGTGCGGCATTGAGTCCAGATTTATACAAAGAACGAAACATAATCTTGAGCTGACGCCATCAGGATGGTCTCACCAGGGTATGTGTCTTCAGCCTGATAGATCTTCTTTCTCCATTGTTGTATAAAACACATCAGTGAGCCACACTGTCACTGGATGACATGTTGCTTCATCACCGCGAACTCACACACTGTAGTTTATTTTGACGCAATCACACACACACACCATCCTGCTGCCACAAATACTTGTAAGAGCACCAAATGTGTATTAATCTACCACTGAAAATAGTCCACAAAGGAGTTCAAGTTCCTTTGGTTCTTGTTCATGAGTGAGGGTAGAATGGAGCGTGAGATGGATCGGCAGTTTGGTGCAGTATCTGCAGTGATGCGGGTGCTGCGCCGAACTTTCGAGGTGAAGAGGGAGCTGAGCCAGAAGGCGAAGCTTTCAATTTACTGGTCCATCTACGTCCCAACCCTCACCTATGGTCATGAGCTCTGGGTAGTGACCGAAACAATGACATCGCGAACACACGCAGACAAAATGAGTTTCCTCTGAAGGATGGCTGGTCTCAGCTGTATAGATCGGGTGAGGAGCTTGAAAATCCAGCGGGATCTCGGAGTACAACTGCTGCTCCTTTGTGTCAAAAGGGCTCAGTTGAGGTGGTGATGTCCCACTGGTAGGAGGCCCTGAGGTAGACCAAGAACATGCTGGAGGGATTATATATTTCATCTGGCCTGGGAACGCCTCGGGATCTCACAGGAGGAGCTTGAAAGTGTATCTGGAGTACTTTGCTCAGCCTGCTGCTCCCGCGACCCGGCCCGGATAAGTGGATGAAAATGGATGGATGGATGGATGAAAAGAGTCCCCAACAAAGTCACTGTTTCCTCCTGTTTGTTTTATAAAACCTACAGTGAAATTACTGATGAAACTATACATTTGTTTTCATAAAGATTTATGTCTTCATCTTTGTCTCTAACCCTTAAATCTGATCCGTCAATAGAGGAGCTTTGTATCTTCTTCTTCTTCTTCTTCTTCTTCTTCACTTTGATGAATTAATCCTGTGTGTTGTTCAGAAACAGTGTCTTTCTGTCTCTGGACAGGCAGAGGTAACTTTAAACCTCTCCGTATGACTTGTTGTTGATCCTCGAAACTTTTTTTTAATGTCCGTGTTTGTTTTGAGCCCGAATCATAAAAATGTCTGAAATCTAAACTGTTTCTCTCTAACAGATGAAACAGATGAAAAGCTCCTTTCATCCCGAGTCAGTCCCTTCAAAGAGCAGATTTATTATTCAGAATGAATTACCAACTTGCTCTCATGAATAGTGTTATGAAACAGTAAACCTCTATTCCTCTGTCGTAAAGCCAGTTAGTTTCTCCCAGTTTTTGAGTCACTTCTATTCTTTTCAAAGGCATTCTGTGCATCATTTAGCCTAATCTATATACTTATGATTGACAGCTGAAAACATTAATATCATGACAATAACATGCTTTTGTTTTTCTATTATCCAGTTTCTTTTATCATTTATTTACTTATCTATTTAGGTTTATGTCATTAAAACAAGACTATGCTGCTTCTTTAATTCACTTATTCACTGATCCCTCTATAAACACACTCAGTAGTAAGTTAAGATTTTCATGCATTGGGAAATATTGGAAACTATTTTTGCATTTATAAGTAGAGCTTATATTTTACACTTAGAATTCACTCAAATGCATAAATGTGTTGTACTATAAAGCAAATAGTGATTTCAGCAGCCCTGTCTCCTAGAAGGTACGTTTATATAACTGATTTGCCAACTTGGTTTCACTCTGAAGTCGTTGAAAACTGGTGCTCAGTCAGTGACTTCCGGTGTGAGACACAGCATGATATATTGCTGGTCACTGTTATTGTTTAACGGTGCCCGGCAGCATCAGGGGGAAATGCAACAGGGTGCGGGATGGGTCCAACAACCTCACCCAGGAGGCCTGTGTTCACTTCCTGTAAGATTGTAAAGCCAAAACGTGTTGTTTTTTTACTAAATCCAACCACGTGCTTTTGTTGTTGAAGGAAAAAAATGTCAATTCGCAGCGCTATACTAACATAGTGCTTTTATTTTGAAAGAGACAGTGAGCAAACTGTACATTTCCTATGAAAACAGAATTGAATTTTAAAAACAGACAAAACATGTAACAGGCTGAAGTTGACACGGCGTCCCAGAACATCAACAACCAACACACTCAGGGTACCTTGGACGTCGTATCTGGACGTGGAAAGTCCATGACCAAACGTGGACATGTGACGATAGTTGGGTTTAGGAAAAAAGAACAGGGTTTGGCTTTACAATCATACAGGAAGTGAACACCAGTGAAAAGACAGCTTTTTCCATCTGCGTCTGACGCGAGCAGTCACTGACCAAGTGCCAGTTTTCGACGACTTCGGAGTGAAACTGGGTTGAAAAGACTAGTTGTACTTTTCCATAAACAGACATTGACTCTAAGGAACAAAACATTTATTGGGAACAAGCCCTCTCAAGTTTAGGAGAGACTCGGTACCCATAGAACCCATTTTCATACAGATATCTTGAGGTGAGAGTTCAAGGAACCTCTTTGAAAATGGCCATGCCAGGTGTTCCCTCGCCAAAGTTTAGTCTAATTCTGGGGCATTATTTAGCCCTTTTCTGACAAGCTTTACCGAAATGCTTGGTACCAATGGATGCTTTAGGTTGTCTAGTTTCACAAGATATCACTACCTTCCTGCTAGCTTAAAAAAATGAGCAGGCCACAGCCTCTTAAAGACAGTAATATCGGCCTCCATTTATGTTCACCAGTGGGGGCGCCACCGCTAATTTGAAACTGCAAATTATTTTGAGGGAAACATAAAGCCGAAATATTTCTTTTTTTTTTTATACTGAATGTATCAGCAAATTGTTCACCGCTGTCCACCAGAATAGGCAATCTTGCAATACAGAATACACTCCTACAGCATGTTCTTGTTATCACCCTTTAAATGAACTTTAACCAAAATCATGATCTTTCTCTAACTTTAACCGAAGTACTGATTGTTGACTAAATCTAAGACAGGAGTCTTGACACGAACCCAAAGCTCTGGTGTCAAGATCCTACACTTTGCACACCCGCCATCCTCCCCAACAACCTCACTGCAAAGTGAATGACGTGTTTGTCACCTGAAAGAAATGTTGCATCTGAACATAGCCCAGGCAGTGATTAGATTAGCAGTTTAGTGACATACAAACGTAATTTCTAGGTGACAGGACTGTATTTTGGACACAGAATCTGCAAGGCTGCTGACACAGCAGTGCTTTGAGCTAAACGCCAAAGTCACATGTTAACATCTAATGTCCATGTTGTGTTCAGGTGCTCTGGGATTATCATTATAGAAAATGTATATAGCTTTAGTTTGTGCTGAGGACCAATAGTATTTAAGTTTTAAAAACAAAAGTACTGTAAAATCAGAAAGAAACTAAACACTCAAAGAATAATGTAGATATTTTATTGTTTTGTGTATTTTAACCCTTTTATTGCTGCCTTATGATGAACCTTGATGTGTGTTGTTGATCAGTGCCGTACCCTGTGACCTGTGTGACCCGTGGAGTTGACCTGATGGAGGACAGAGTGGTGGTTTTGTGTCCTCCAGACTGCACCCAGTGGAGGGTGTCGGTGTTCGGGACGGGGATCTACGCCTCCGTCTCCTCCGTCTGTGGAGCTGCCATCCACAGGTAGGACTTTACATTTTACAACTGCTGTCTGTCTTTGTACCTTTATTTCTACTACTTCTTTATTTCCTTTGTGTCTGACTGCCCCTGAACGTCACACCAAAGCAGATCTCTGAAGTCAGGTTGGTCACACAGAGTCGATGGAGGTTTGTAGCCGGTTTGGCTGCAGCCAGGAGTTTTTTGGGTGTAGATTTACAGACACGTGAATCAAACACTCTGTTCTGCTACTGACAGCAGCTGCAGATGTGACATAATAATGAGCAGCGTGAGTCCTGCTGTGTGCTGAACCTCAACAAAACACCAACACCACGAAGGAATGTGCAGGGCTGGAGGATTAAGCTCTCAACCCTGAATGACCTCCTCCTTCCTCTGCAGAGGGCCACAGGGGGAAAATCTCCTTCCTTCATATCTCATCTTCCTCATCTTCCTGTCCTTTCTCTGTTTTTTTTTCAAACACTTTTCTCTGAAGTCGGACTCATTTAAATGTTTTCGCACCGTGCTTCCTGTTATGAGATGGTTTTCGCTCCAGGGTCAGTATGGAGACACCTCGAGAGAAATCTTCCTTTAAACGAAGAGGGACTTAAATTTAAACCTGACTGTGATCAGATTTAGATCAAACAAGCTGAGCTTTTAAAACACTTTATTATACTCCTTACTTATTTGTTAACCTTAAAGGATTCTTTCTCCCTTACATTTCCTATGTTAAGGTCCAGTGTGTAGGATTTAGGGGGATATGTTGGTGGAAATGGAATCTGATATGATATTTTCTTTAGTTTAAAATCACCTGAAAATAAGAATTGTTATCTTTTCATTACCTTACAATGAGCTGTTCATATCTACACAGGAAGCAGGTCCTCGCCTACGGATATTACACCACCATGTTTCTACAGCAGCCCAGAACGGACAAACCAAACGCTGGTTCTAGACAGGGCACCTACCTCGGCCACTGTAGTTAAGCAGCCCCTCTGTGACAAGCAGCAACGGAAAAACACATTTTTTTTTTTTTTTTTTACATGAAACGGTGTTTTTACCAGTTTAAATCACTGGGCCTGTTTGTTTTGGGGAGGAAGAGACCGCTTTAGATAATGAAACTCCTAAACATCTAGATCCTAAGTTATTAAAGTTGGCTGGGCTAGCAGCCTGATCACCTAACAGCATCTGAGAAACAGTTATTTGTAATGTGAAACGTGTTTTTACTGGTTTAAACCACCTGGTCTGTTTGTTTTGGAGGGGAGAGACCTTTACAGACAGTTTGGCACCCAGAAAAAACCTCCTGAATGATGAACATTGAAGGATTTCCAACCAAGCGAAGTTTCAGCTGGTTGCAATGTGCAATCCTCACCACTGGATGTCACTAAAGGTCCTTAAAGCTTACACACTGAACCTTAAATTCTTGGGCCTTATATGATCTTTTCTGCTATATGTCATATTTCCCAAAGTACAAAAATAATAAAATAATGAAAATAAAAAAAAAATAAGAAGAAGAACATTGTACTCATCAAGTTAGCAGCTGAGATCTGTGACACTTTTATGTACTAATATATATATTATGATATATGATATGATATTATTGCCATACTTAAAGGGAAATTTTGGTTTATTTCAACCTGTCTCCTATCGTCCTAAATTTGTTTCGAGTGACTAGTGACATAGAAATAATAGTTAGCATGTTAGCCGTTAGCCTAGATACAACCGGGGCGCATAGTAGCGTCAGACCTGTTAAAACGTAAGTGAACGGGCAACCTTCAAGTGCAAAGTTAGTCCACTAAACAAGCTTTTTTTCCACAAAGACCGCCTCATATCGTTAGGATAAATGTCAGAGAACATGTAGAAAACGACATGTAAACGTGTTGTCTTACCTTACCGGTGTGCTGCCATGTTTGTTTACCATTTAGCTCTGCTTTCCAAAGCGTGGCCGAAATATATCTGGTGAGCTCTAGATAAAGCCCAGCTGGATACTACTCCAGGTGGAGGTGTCTCGTCCTCGGTCACATCCAGACCTTGAAAATAAGGCTGCAACCGGTCCCATTCCTTGCAACAGAGGCATTCCTCTTCTGTGGGCACTGGGGCACAGCATTCACAGGTACACCACCAATCTCCAGAGCTACGCAGCCTTGCAGCAGCCATTCCTCCTCTCTCGTCCTCTACCTGTTGCGCCTCTCTCTTTCTCCTCCTCCGTTCTTCAATTTCACGAAGCTCTTCGTCAGTGTATTCTGGCTCAAATAAATAAGAGTGGCCATCAAAATCTGCAAAATCAAATTCCTCCTCCACAAAGTCTATTCTATAAATCTTTCATAAAATAAATGAATGAACTTTTCAGGCTACTGTCCGGTTCTGCCTTCCAGCTGTTGCTGCTTGTTCAGGCACACTATGAGATTGCTGCTTGTTCTAGGCTAACGGCTAACATGCTAACTATTATTTTTATGTCACTAGTCACTTGAAACAAATTTAGGACGATAGGAGACAGGTTGAAATAAACCAAAATTTCCCTTTAAGTCATAATACAATATTATTGCGATTTTAAATATGTTGTGAAATGCGGAGTATTGGGATAAAATATATTGTGATATATTACAATTTATCACATTTTTTCAACTGTAAATGATGTCCCCAAAGGAAAACTTTGTCAACATTTGTTTTATCTAATAAGATGTTTTCAGTCTGTCCGTCTTAGCAAAATGTGTCTAGTAAAGCAACTGATTATATTACCTTAGTAGGCTGCCAAAAGTTTAATTTGGATTTCTTTTTTTATTAATGATTTATATAATTTAAAAAAAAAGATACTTGGCACTGTGTTATGATATAATATGCTGACTGGCATGGATAGAAACCCAACACCCGGGTGAACGTGCTAATTTTAGCCTCATAACTGCTGAGATCCAATGACGCGCCACCACAAAATACCCTCTGTCTCCTCCCATCAGCACTCAAACATCATTCTAAATTAGTCTGCACTGAGATTGAAAGAGAAACTAAAAAAGTAAGAGATACATAAAAAGAAGTAACCACCGTAAAGTTTTCACAGGCCTCCATGCTGCTTTCTGCTGTTTGCTAACCTGTTTTCCTGCCTGTCCGTGACATACCAAAGGATTAACCCCACAAACAGAAAGGCATACTCATCTGTTGCAGAGCCATGCACACAGCTCTGATCTAATGGCAATGGGAAACAAGTCTATCACCTCTTTCAGTGGGTTTTCAGGTGTTTAAAAAAACCCTGTGTACATGTGCTTATATTGGTAGAGAAGGGGTATAACCTGTTAGTGAGCTCTAGAGGTGCTGGTAGGTTGTAACCTTTGCTTAGTGCTAGGCTAGCTGTTTCCTCCTGTTTTCAGCCTTTATGCTAAGCTAAGCTAACCAGCTGCTGGCTGGAGCATTACATTTACTGGACAGATATGAGAGTGGCATCAATCTGACTCTTATCAAGAAAATAAATTTGTGAAAACCTCAAAATGACAAACTACTGCTTCCAGTTGAATGTAGTAATTGATCTGTGTTCAGAAGGTCTGCAAAGCAAATCTCAGTGGTGGCCCAGCTGCACGTACACAGACACATCTGAAAAACTACAAAAATGAGACCCAGGTGTTATAAACCAGAATTATACTGTAAACTTTGTTCGTCAGCTGACGAAACTTAAAAGTCTATGTTCCGGATGTGTCTCCGCTCTGCAGGGGGGTGCTGCGTCCGTCCGGTGGCCCCGTCAGGGTTCACAAGCTGCAGGGACGACACAACTACATGAGCTCTTACGCCCACGGCATCCAATCACAGGCCCTGCCCCACTGGACCGCCTCCTTCAGCCTCACCAGTAGGTGGAGCCGTTCTGTTCATTGATGAATTGTTTGACCTTTTTTTTTTATTTCATGTGAACCCTTTGGTGAAATAAAAAGATTTTATTATTATTAATATTGAGCATCACTGACATCTTTTACCAAAGTTTAAAGTAAAGGAAATGAAGGAAGAAAGTATACCAGAGATAACTGAGGATGTTTGTTTATTGCATTTACATTAATATACAACCAATTACCCTATCCTCTGTGTGTCTGTGTGTGTGACCAGAGCCTGTTAATGTTCCACTGGAGTTGACCAGTGAGACCAGCACCACAGCTCTGCCTGCAGCTGCACAGCCAGGTAAATAATACACATTATTAGGGTCTGAGCGCTGAGTGGTGTGAGGACCCTAAAGAAATAGCTGTTAATTATTATTTCACAAAAGCAGTCACATTTTTTAGGGGCTAAAGGTGCTCAAAAAGTCATGAAGACAGTTTTGTGTTTTATGGGTTTAGTGTGTGGGTGTGAGAAAATGGCTCAATAGTGCCCCCTAGAATTATTTGAAACTGCTGTAATTTGAAAACCAGCTTTATTTTGAAAATTAGCAGTAATGACGCGGGGGTAAACAAACACTTTTCCTGCTGCTGTCTCCTGCTGTTTTCCTTCTTCTTCTTGTTCTTCTTTTCTCCTTCTGAGGCTTCCAGACACAACAGGAGTGTGATGTTTCCACCAGACAGACTGTGTTACCCCAGCTGACCTTTATGTGTGTGTGTGTGTGTGTGTGTGTGTGTGTGTGTGTGTTGCAGCAAAGAAACCACTGAAGAAGCCATCAGTGAAGAAAGCTCTGACAGGTGGAAATAAAGGTACACTGTGCACTTGTTTGTGTTTGTGAAGGTTTTGCTGCAGGACTTAAAGATTGAACATGACCTAAGACTGTGCAGCTAGAGCTTTACCTGTTAATGTGTGTGCATGTGTGTGTGTGTAAATGTGCAGACTGTCAGATGGACATCGCCATGGTGATCGACAGCAGTAACAACATCGGGCAGCGAAGATTTAACCTGCAAAAGAACTTTGTTGCCAAGCTGGCGGCCATGTTGAAAGTTGGATCAACAGGACCACATATAGGACTGATCCAGGCCAGGTGACACACACACACACACACACACACACACACACACACTCAGAGCGCAAATAATTAATACATTTAGATTTAAAGTGATGTTATAAACATAGCTGTAAGCAGCAACTCCGGGGTTCAAGCCAGCACGGACCTTTAAAGCTTGAAAGCTGGGTAACATCAAGACCTTTAACAGTGTAGAACACCTGGATTAAAGATGAACAACAGGTTTTATGACAATCAGACAGATGCTCATTCAATTACGTCCAAATCTCCACCTGGCCACGCTCTTCTTTTGCAACACTGTTGCTTCTTATTTATCAGTTGCAGAAACATTTTGGGGACATGTTTTAATAGCTTAGTTAAAAATATTCACCAAGTTTAGTGATAACTGGACAAACTATCATTGATTTATAACCAAATTTTCCAAAAGGCCATTGAACCTGTGGCGCCCCCTATTGAACGATAATAATAAGAATTTTACAAGCATGGTTAAACATTATTATAAAACATATCCTGCAAGGTTTGGAATTATTTGACCGAGAATTTCTGATTTATAGTCTGATTTGTACTTTGTATTTTTTGTACTTGTGGCGCCCCCTAGTGGCATATTTGAATGAACCTTTAAGGGTATGTTGCTAGTATTTATGCAGACACTTCCTGCAAGTTTTGTGATGATTGGCCAAAAGGTTGTGGAGTTAGGTCTTTTTATGTGGTGAGCCACGCCCCCTCTAAAGTTCATAGGTCAATATCTTGAAAATGCAATAAGATATCAACAAGTGTTTGTTAACTGTTGACAAGCTTTGTCCAGTGATGATCCACAGAAAATTCGGTACAAATTTAGAGCTGCAGTTTAGGAGATGATGTCAAAAATTTGTTTTTCCAAAAAAAAATTCAAAATAGTGGAAAATTTAGAGCACATTGAGCTGAACTTGTCTGTTGAATTTCAAGTAAATCTGACTTACAGTGTGAGGGGTATAGCCTTTCAACAATTTAATTTTTGGGCCCCCATCTTGCCATTTGGCATCATATTTCTTGAGCAGCATTTACACAAAACCTATGATAAAATACAAAATAAGAGCAATAAAGAAAATTTTCTGGAAAATGGCACAAGAAAAAAAAAATCCCAAAAGTTTTTAACTATCAGGTTTGAAGTTTATTGTGAATTTTAACATAAATTGTGCTCACTTAAAGAAAAAAATACCAAGGAACAAGACTTTTTTAGTAGAAATGAATTTTCTATGGCAGATTCAGTTAATAAATAAAGTACAACATATTTAAAAAAAGAAAAACCAGTTACAGATACTTGAGTAAAGTTGCAATTCCCATTATAAAGTGTGATATTTTAGTACAAAATCCAGGTATTTTACTTGATTTTTTTTTTCATTTTTGCTACTTTATCCTGAAACTGGCGGCATGGTGGTGCAGTGGTTAGCATTGTCACCTTACAGCAAGAGGGTTTCTGGTTCGAACCCAGGGTGGGGGAGCCCTCCTGTGCAGAGTTTGCATGTTCTCCCTGTGTCAGTGTGGGTTTCCTCCAGGTGCTCCAGCTTCCTCCCACAGTCCAAAGACATGCAGGTTAACTGGTGACTCTAAATTGTCCGTAGGTGTGAATGTGAGTGTGAATGGTTGTCTGTCTCTATGTGTCAGCCCTGTGATAGTCTGGTGACCTGTCCAGGATGAACTCTGCCTCTCTTCCAACTGTATGAATGAATTAATTTTTGTACAAAATCAAGGTACCTGAGTTTTTTGTTTTTTTTTATTTTATGCTCCTTTCTCCATCTCCTCTACTACACCTCAGAGATAAATATTGTACTATTTCCTGAACTACATTTATCTGGCAGCTTCAGTTACTTTTAGTTTTTCATCCCCTTCCTGTCCCCTGAAAACCATGTGACTTCAGATGTGTTGATGTTGTTTGTGTTATATAAGTGTGTGTGTGTGTGTGTGTGTGTGTGTGTGTGTGTTTTCGCTTGTATGCCTATGTGAGGACTAATGTGTTAGACCTGGAAAGTGAGGACATTTGGTCTTTACTTCCTAAATGGGCTATTTTAAGGTGAGGTTCAGAATCAGGGTTTGGTCAAGGTTATTGAGAAAATTCTCCCACGTCTTAAGCTAAATAAACTCACTAAAAACCGTCTTGGATCAGCTGGAAAAGTCGTCGTCACAAAGCTGTAAACAGGCTGTTTTTCTGACTTTAGAGATATGTGGTTCCCACAGGACAGCCAGGCTACAAACATAATATGATGTTATAGAATATTATGTATTGCTTTAGATTAAACTACCCAACAGTATGTAAAGGAGTTGAATGAGTAAAAGATTTCACATAGACATTAATGCAGCAGTGATATTAATCCAAAAACATCAGATGGAGCAGGAAAACTTTTTACTGCACTATATGTACTTTTGTTTTTGTTTTGTTTTTTTAAATTTAAGTACTTTAACTACATGCTGCTAATAATACTTACATATTTTTACTTCATACAACATGTTGACTTTCACCTGGCTTGTGTGTGCAGTGATTCTCCCAGGACAGAGTTCTTACTGAACAACTACACTCAGCCTAAAGAGCTGCTGTTTGCCATCAAGGAGCTGGCCTACCTGGGAGGAGACACCAACATAGGTTAAACACACACACACACACACACACACACACACACACACACACACATGTCTGCACTGTACTTGTAAGGACTCCTATTCACCAACAGCATTGACTCTCAAACCGTGGTATTTGTAACACCAGTGGTACGTGGGCTCTCTCTAGTGGTGTGTGGAGGAAATATTTTTACAAAATGAAATACATAAATAATACTGTCAAATGCTACATTTTGAATGAATGTGCTTTAACAATAAGATCCCTGAAATGTAATTTAAAATGCTTTTTGCCTCTCTCGTAGTAGTTTTGTTTCAATATCAGCCTACTGTGAAGTCCAACTTGAATGGAGAGCATACATATGTCAATGATTAGTAACAAGCTAAACTGTGATGGCACAAAATGAATGTTTAAAAAAACATTGAAAGAAAACTGATTTCTTGTCTTGTCACTGACCTCGTGCAGGTAAGGCCATCATGCACACGGCGGAGACCTTCTTCACCCAGGAGAAAGGGGGGAGGCGGGGTCACCCCCGGGTGATGATGGTGCTGGTTGACGGCTGGCCATCTGATGACTTGGAGCAGGCGGCCACGTTGGCCAGAGAGTCCGGCATCAATGTGTTCTTGGTGTCTGTGGCCAAACCGGCACCTGAGGAGCTCCCCATGGTGCGAGACAAGGACTTCATGAAGAAGGTGTGTACTTTATTCACATTTTCTTTCATTTATTCAACATTTAAAAATGAACCTCAGCTAAAGTTATAAAATATATACTACTTTTGAAAAGACCAGAATCAGCTGTTACACTGAATACATGCCCTAAAATGTAATTACTAACATACTTCATGGGATTAGCTAAACTAAGTAACATATTCTAAATCCTTGGATTACTTTTAGAATTCTTCAAATTGTCTTCGTTTGTACTTTTTAAGGCCCAGACACACCAAACCGACTTCAGAGAACTAGTGGCAACGAGGGCCCCCCGCTGTGTTGCCTGATGTAGCAGTGTCTCAGCCAAAAAGTTGCATCTAAACACAAAGACCAGACATTCTGTGTGTGTGTGTGTGAGAAAAAATAACTACTCACACCAGCAGATGGTTGTCGTCTGTAATCGTCATTCATAAAAGGAACTGGAAGATCATCTTGATGCTAGTTAGCCAGTTAGCACATTAACAACTCAATCCAATGTTGAAAGAATGGAGCATATTTATTCATCACCTCCACCATCGCCAATTCAATGAGGACGGCAGATACTCACAGACGGCCCAACTTTAACTTACAGATTTAATGTCAGTTGCATTTTTTTACTTTTAGTATTGTAGATAAGCAAATGTACTCAGTATGATATCCATCAACTTTTATGTCGCTTTATACCTTGAAACCGGTATATTGCTGCAACCCTACTTAGATGCCAGATGTTTTATTGACATTTGAAAAGAAGAAGAATGAAGTGAGTGGATGCCTCCAAAGTGTTTTGTGACAGGGGAGAATACTGTGTGAACCTGGATGTTGAATTTGTTTTCAGTGACCCTCGATCCTTATTGAACCACAAAGGAGCAACTGGGCTCTGAATATTGTGTTTGTCCTCTTAAGTCTACTCAGTGGTTCGATTGAAGAGGTCTGAACTGTCATTTGTCAGTCCATAGTATGTTCAGCTGATATTCCAACAGTGACTAACCTTCTGTTTCTATTGTGAAGTTTGAAGAACTCCAGCTTGTTGGAGGCATGATTGTGAGACAGGACGTCTGCACACATTTCGATGCTAAGCTTCCGGTTTCTTTTACCACTGATTTGTTCTCTTCTCACCTGTTTCTCAGAGGGATCTTTGTCTCTTCTAGTTGTCAGTTTAAACCATCATATGGCATTTTGTTTTCCATGCACAAAACAAGCCCTTCATACTAAGTAACATCTATCTTTATAAAGGACTTTCTATGACCTGAAAGCATCGAACACCTTTCAGACATATAGAGGAGTCTACACCTCATCTGACCAAACACCACCAAACTTTATTGGCAGCAGATTATAAACTTTTCAGCAGTTGTATATAACATGTTTCCATGTGTCTTCTATCTGCAGGCGGTGTGTAAAGATAATGGTTTCTTCAATTATTTGATCCCCAGCTGGTTCAGCACCACCAAACACGTCAAACCTCTCACTCAGAGGCTCTGCTCGCTGGACAGCCTGCTCTGCAGTAAGACACAACCACAACACAGAATGTTGAGTGTGTAGGATTTCGGGGGATATATTGACAGAACTGGAATACAATATAATAAGTATGTTTTCTTTAGTGTATAATCACCTGAAAATAGGAATTGTTGTATTTTTCTTACCTTAGAATGAGCCGTTTACATCTACATAGAGAGCAGGTCCTCATCTACAGAGATCGCCATAATGCACCGCCATGTTTCTACATTTCTGTTTGAACAAACCAAACACTGGTGCTAAATTGGGCCATTTATGTTTCCACGTTGGCCAACATAGTTAGCAGCCCATTAGCAACAAGCAGCGTAGGTAAAAACACTGATTTGTAATGTGAAACTGCTTTAGTCAGGGTTTTCACCGGTTTTAATCACCTGGTCTGTTATTTTGGAGAGGAGGAGACCTCTGTGGATAATTAAGCTCGTGGTAAAAACCTCATGAAAGTCTGGATTTGAAGTTATCAGAAAAAAAGGTGGGCGCACATTAGCAAGTGGTGGTCGAGCCGTCTGTCTCTGACGTGCCAAACGACGTTGGAAAAACACTGATTTGTAACATGAAACTGTTTTATTCAGCGTTTTTACAGTTAAAACCAGCTGGTCTGTTTGTTTTGGAGAGGAGGAGATCTCTGTGGATAATTCAGCTCCCAGTGAAAATCTCTGGAACAATAAACTCCAAGAAATCTAATTGGGAGAAGTTTCAGCTGGTTGCAATCTGCAATCCTCACTACTAGACGCCACTAAATCTCCTTAAATCTTACACACTGGACCTTTAAATCTCAACCAAGCCCAAATAAGTAAAGGATTAGTTTAACATTTACTTGCAGAGTTAGATGACATTAATACCACTCTCATGTGTGTCCCATCAATATGAAATTAAGACAGCAGACAGTTAGCTTAGCTTAAAAGGGTACCACAATCTAAATCTGTTTTTCTCTCAAACTTTGGTCGCAAATTTGTCAAAAAATGTGTTGGGTACTTCAAAAGATTATCCTGGCAAAATGTTTTTCCCTACCTGTGCTCAGGTCATAAATGCAGTAAAGAAAACAATTTAGACTAAACATGGATCACTTCACTGCCTCTCAGGGCTTCTGTGTACTTGACTTACAAAAAGTCATACAAGTGAAAGTACGTTACATTGCCACTTGTTATACTTGATGCGAAATTCATGGTGGTAAAAAGTTGAGTGCCAAGTTGAGAAAATATGTCATCTGAATTTAACGTGTGTTTTTAAGGTAAAACCTGCTACAACTCAGTGAACATCGGGTTCCTTATCGACGGTTCCTCCAGCGTCGGAGAGGGAAACTTCCAGCTGGTCCTGGACTTCTTGGCAGGAATCGCCAGCAGCTTTGACATCTCAGACGTGGGCGCTCGTGTCGGTCAGCTTCACAGGATGAAAACAATTATTTGACCGAGAGATTAACTGATTTGTTAACGAGATGTTTGGCTGATTGACTGTGTGTTGGATGTCCAGGTGCGGTGCAGTTCACCTACGATCAGAGGCTGGAGTTCGGCCTGTTTGACCACTCCAGCAAAGATGAATCCATCAACGCCTTGAGGAGGATCCCCTACATGAGCGGAGGAACATCCACTGGAGCCGCCATCAGCTACACCACCCAGAACCTGTTCAGGTGACACCACACCTGAGTGTTGTGTTCCACTTTACACAACACCCAACCAGGTTTTAATAATTTAAGGATAAGCCTTAACTAGTCCTCTTCTACACTACTGGAAAGAAAAAAGTCCAAAATACACATTTAGGTTTATTTTAGTTCGGATTTCTAATCTTGGAATTAATGCAAAAAAGTTCATATTTAATTAGTTAATGCCTTATTTATATATTTAAACACAGAACTTTAGAAAATGTGTAATATTAGAAAAAGGTCTTAATGTAAGTAATTAACTGAGGAAGTTTCATCATGATATCTGTTTCTTAAATTTACTCTCCTCACCTGTCGTTATTTTTGCTCTATAATGTTAAGAGCTTTACCATACATATAATAAAATAATTGTCCTATTGTGAGAAATCAGCAAGGGAAGTTTCATGGTGGTATCTATTTGCTGAAAAATTTTACCCCATTCACCTTGGGTTTCTCCCCTTTAAAGCTATAGTTCCCAACCTTTTTAGCTTGTGACATTAAAAAATGCAGTAATGTGAATTTTATGTTGAGTTTCACAGGTTTCATTTGTATACAATTTGTGACCAGTTACTAATTTTACAATTATTTCTAGAGGCCTTAGGATGTAAAGTTTTTTAGTAATGTACAAGAAAAAAATTCAGATAAAAAAATCCAAACAACAGAATTTTATGTTGCAGAAATATAATGTTTTTGTTTTCTTACCATGTTAGTCATCTCAAAACCCAGCAAATTTGCTAACAAAATGACAATAAGTTTGATTATTGATTACTAGATTTAAAAAATAACTTTGAAGTGTTAGAAAATCATTGCCGGAAAATGTGAACCCAGTCAGTGATGTTCAGACGGCTGAGGTTTGTCTCAGCAGGATTCATTCTGTGTGGAGGAGGAAAACGCTTGAATCATAAGTAAAAAGTGTAATTTTTTTCTGCCAGGCGGACGGGACCAGGTCGCAACTTCCTCATTGTGGTGACGGACGGCCAGTCATATGATAATGTCAGAGACCCGGCCATGATTGCGCAGAAACAAGGTGTGTGTTAAACTAAAGGCAGCAGTTTTTGTTCACTTCTTACGGATATCCACATCTCTTTCATATCTCCTGTTTCTCCCATCCAAAAAATCACCAGGCATCACCATGTACTCAGTGGGCGTGGCCTGGGCACCCATGGACGACCTCAAAGCAATGGCATCAGAGCCGAAGGACAGCCACACCTTTTTCACCAGGGAGTTTACCGGCCTCGCCGAGTTCGTCCCTCCACTGGTCCGAGGCATCTGCCGAGACTTCACAGAAAACAACTAAGAGCACACGCGTGCGCACACACACACACACACACACACACGTCTTTGTACTTCTGTACTTGTGATGATGACCTTACCTCAAACCTAACTGTTGGACAACATATTAACCATCAAAGCAGCCTGACAATGAGAGCACTGGACAAAATGCCCTCACTTTACAAAATGTCCTCTCTTTAGCAGTAGAGAAACTGTCCTCACACAGATAGAAGTTGTTCTTGTTGGGTCCCTCACTGACAAGCTTAGCCAAGCCCCTAAACCTAAACCAAGTCTTAACCCTCAAACAACCGCTTTAAGAAGTGAAAATGAGACAAAATGTCCTCAGTTGTCAAAATGTCCTCACTTTGCAGGCAGAGTGTAAGGTCCCCACAAAGATAGAAGTACAAAATTTCACACACTCTGTATATATACTGTACACACATTAACCAACCAGTACTGACACATACATATGTATATAAAAGACACACAACATATAAATTCACACATATATACACAAACCCCACCTTTTTAATGAAGCATATGTTTGGAAACCCCCAAACAACCAATGATCATCATCATCAACAGCAGAAAACAAAATCATTCACTTTTCATGAAGCAGTGTGTTCGACTCTGTAATCAGATTTATTACAGTAAATAATGTGCGACATGACAAACTCATAGAAATACAAAAATTAGTATTGTAAACAACTTGTAAAACATTGCTAACTTCATATTAGTCAGCTAAATTGATTTTATTACTTTTAACTCAGCTAACTTTAATAAGAACTATAAGCAGCACTGGTGTATTTGAACTACAGGGTGCATTTAAAGCCAAGGAAGCTAATTTATTTAAAATAGATGCTAACTATGAAAAAAAATCTGTTGAATCCACTTTAAAAAATACATATTTTGCATTTTACATATTAAAAAGAATAAAACTGGATCCTGGGTCTTGCAATTATGACTTTTGTATCTCGTAATCACAAAATAAAATTAGTTTTCTTGTAATTGACCTTCCGCTAAGCCCCACCCCTTTGTGATGGTCTGACAAGCTGTCAGAGTAAGCATGAAGCCCACACTGTAACTAACTGCACTCCCTGAAGAAATATTATCATATTTTGGAAAAATGAAAGAGTGATTCCAGAGAGAAGCAGACAGAGGGGTCTACAGTCTGTGTTTGAAGGATATATCCAGGATGTCAAACTGACTCAGCAGCAACAACAGGTTAAAAAGACAAAGATAGTTAGAAGCTAAAGCCGAACTATAGGCTACAGATCACAGTGTAAAAGTGAACCACCACATCACTGCTGATCGCCACACAAGACAATGAATATAAAGGGAAACTTTGCTGATATTGAACCAGCTGTGTGGCATCGCAGTGTGTGCAGATGAACAGTGTTTGCTGCTGCCAGCACCTGAACCTCCCCTGCCGGACAGGCAGGGATCTCCAGGGGAAGTCAAACAACGCTCATCTGCACACAATGTGATGACACACAGCTGGTTCAATATCAGCAAAGTTTCCCTGCTTCCCTTCACTGGTTCCTGTACAGCAGGGTCGATCTTTGTTTCACTGTTATAATCATTAAAAAGCAAAAGCAGCATGTGTATACATTCAGTAGGCTATATCTTCAGTAGCTAGCTAGCTAACCCTACACTTATCAGGGTTTGATTTTGGTTTTGGAACAGGGAAGAAACATATATCTTTTTCCAACCTCTCCAGGTAACGAGTCTCATTAATACACGATGTGCCCCAGGCACAACATTTAGCTCCAAATCCACAAAACCAGCCTGAAAAGGAAGGAAATCTGAAACAATTGCATTAGAGTCAATGGAGCACAGCTGTGTTGGTGTCAGACCCTGGTCTGAGACGGCTCGATGCTTAATCAAGAATAAACTAGGTCATACTTATGAGAACAGTATCTGGTAATTACAAGAAAATTATTTTGTAATTATAAAACACCAATCTTGTCATTATGAGATTCTGTATCTCATAAGATGTTGTGATTAGGACATATTTTTGTGTTCTAAGGTTGTTAGATCTGTATTCTGTAATATTATTTGTAATCATGAGATCTTTAATACAAGATACTAATTGATTGAGGAAATACAACTAAATTTTTACCTTAAATTTTATAAGCTTTTTTTGGGGTGCTTCCGTAGTTATTCCAGAGTAATTTCTCCAAGTTGCAGAATTTACCCACCATTTCTGAAATTTAATCAAATAAAGAAAATGACCTGAATTCTTGAATCCAGTACTGTGTAATTTATTCTTAGAATCCAGGTGAATTTAATACAGTTTAGTGTCCAAAAGACGTCAACACACTTTGTGAGTGAGTAGTGACCTAGTAAATGATTTCAGACTTACAAATCATCTGGGTGTCAAACCAAGCAGCTCTCATGACTTACAACATGTATCTAAAAATGTTTACCTTGTCTGTTAGTCAAGGATGGAGGTTTTACCAACAAAATCATCTCGTCATGGGAAGTTCTTGTTTGGCAGGTGTATTTTTGATGGAGCTAAGCTACCACCTAAGCAAACCTTGAATTTAGAATATTATGTAACAGAAAGCTTAAACTAATCTGTTATACACAAGACAAAGAAAGATTCTGCAAAATAAACAAAATACACCAACAATTCTCAAATCATTTTCTTGTATTTGCATTTCATTTTTTCATCATTTTCATTTTATCATAAAACACAGACATATCTTTCACTCTTTGCTCTAAGTTTTAAGCTTCATCCTCGTTAACGTTGTAATTATCCTGATGTACATTTGCCAAACCAGTAGATTTTCTGAAACTTGAGTCTGTATTCTTTGTACGAGGACAGAGCTACAGGACGGCGTCAATCATTGTTTAACTTCTCGTTAACTTGAGAGCACAATTTATTAATTCTTATGCATAGATTAGATTTTTTTTTCCTTCACGACACATGCCAGCTTACATAGATTTTAGCTTGTGAAAGGTTTTTTGTTATTAAAAGTTTAAAGACTCTGCGTGTTGATTTCAATAGAAATAAACTGGAGGGAAGTAAATCTAAAAACCGATGTGTGATTTAAAAAATGATCAGCTGGGATGGATAGAATACCAAATTTGTAGTTAAAAGGGTTAAAGTTACCTGCATGGTTCTTTGACTTGTTTGCCAACACGATGTCTGGAGTCTGGCATCATACTCAGAGAAAAGATGTAGAACATTAAAAAAAAATCTGATTTCTGTCTCTGTGTTAATGAAACCTTCTTTGTGATTTGGGTGTTAAATGATGATTCTGTCCTTTTTCTGTATTTATTACCTGTTTTCTTTGTGACTCTCAATAAAGAATAGTTATTTTTACAGCTTGTCCAGTGATGTCTGTTAACTATAAGATGGGGACCTGGCACCACCTGCTGTTTAAACTGCAGATTACAGGGAAACAAATTGAGTTCTTAGAGAAGAAACAGTCAGAGGATAAAACTGTCCACATTTCACACTACCTGTTGATTCACATCGCGTTTAAATCTGTTTTGTGTTAAACATGACAAAAAATTTCACATATACAGTAAATAAGAGGTTTGTTTTGCAAGTCATAAAGAAGTCTAAAGTCTTTGCAAGTCCCAAGTCCTAAATTTGGAATTTCCGGTCCCAAACAAGACATAATGTGCTCTTCACCAAGTGGAATGCCATTTTAACAACAGAGTAAGTGGCTGTACACATGCCGCGTCTTTAACCACCTGGAAAACGCGAGGTCAGGCACTGGGCACGACTCTTATGCCTACTCTGTGCCAGACATGTTGCGTCTGAGGTTGCCAAGCGACCATAACCAGCACCGTATCATAGACTACTCACCAGATATCTTGAGTGCAGAGCTGATCTTTTTCCGAAAAACAATTGAAAACAACAAATTTGAGGGCGTGAAAAATGAAGCACGTGTTCGGCTCCTTATAACGTTAGCTAGGCATTAGCTTAGTATGTTTATATTAGCATCAACTTAGTGTCCTTTGTTGAACTTCAAATGTTTAACAAAGTTGGAAGTTGTCGCGTCTCCATCTGTCATCGACCCACATATACTCAATGCTGAACTTCATTTTTTGTTGACAACCACATAGCTTTTGTACACACAAAATTATTTTTGGTAAAAAAAATTCCAATTGGCCCTCAGTAACGTAACGTTGGTTCTTCACGGTCTTACTCCTGCAACCTGACTGGATGATGTCAGATTGGTTAAAAAAAATGGAACTGCGGGGAATGAATAGCGTTAAAATATGCTGTTTCAGGAAATAAAGGAAAATTAATTGATTCAGGAAACACTTTTTAAAGAACATATTCTTTAATCTTTGGATTTGGGGGTATCAAATATTTTAAGTCAAAAGGTTCAGGTCTAAGTGAAGTCAAAAGTCATTGGTGTTAAAGTTCAAGTTGAATTGCAGGTTGTTTTGATTTTGTCAAGTCATGACGAAAGTCATCAAATTTGTGACAGGATTCTAACTCGAGTCCAATTTGTGTGACTCGAGTCCACACCTCTGATATAAATGCCTCAAGTGCCTCAAAAAAGAAGCGCAAATGGAAATTGGGACTTTATGTTGTTCCCAACTTCCCATCTGTTTTGGAATTTCAAAGTGGATCTTTGTCAAAGAAAGCTACAGTTTAAGCATCTTATAATTTTGATTTAGAAAGTTGAAATGTGGCCTTTTTAACTTTTAATTTTGATTTATCATGAGTATTTTGATTTTCTAATTTCTAACTTTGCATTTCTGTTTTTTTTTCCCTTGGCAGAAATGAGCTTCCATACTTGAGTGAGTTTAATTCCATAGTGTTGCTCTCAATAAAAAAAGGAAAATATTTTGTTGAACTTCAAACCTCAGACCATCCTGTTTGCTCATCAACAGACCTTAATCACTTCTCACTGGGACCTCCCCCCTCTGATTGCATCATGATGACACCATCAGTACCTGTTGTCACTGTAACTAATATTAGAAATTAAATGGGTCGGGATGGTTGTTATATTTGTTACACAACATGCTGTGAAAACCACCATTTATCAGACTTGAAAACAGTTTAAATAGGCTTATTTTTCAGTGGAGTTTGGCATGAGGTTCTCTTCAGGGTCTTACCAAATTTAACCTACTCCTGTGGAGCCAGTGTGTATATGGTGTATTGCCAGACGTCATCCAGCAGAGGGCGCAACAGGAAACGAAGAGACAAATGATGATGACGATGATGATGATGATGAAAGCAGGAGCTCTGAATAACCTGCAGCTACACAACAAAGTTTATTTGTTTAACAAAGCAAACCGCTTTAAAGAGAAACAGAGATTTCCTGTCATCTAAAATCGACATGAATTATATGAATGCCACTTTCTAATAAGTCGCCCTTTAAAATGTTAATGAGAACTAATGGCTTTAATGATGGTTTAATGTTTCAAGAGAAGATAAAACTTTACTTACCCTGAGTAATTACTGGTGTTTTATATATCAGTAATGCGCAAGAAATAACTACTTTGTAGCTGACAAGTTGAGTCAATCATATTAATGGCCTAATGAAGTCAATTTGTCATTTATAATCAAGCTAATAAACTAAACTATGAAGTATGAGTCAGTTATTTGTTTACTATTAATAAAGCTATTCATTGCAACTTACAGGTTCAGCTTTTATAAAATATGAAAACAATTATCACAGAAAGTGAAAAATAAAAAACAAAAAAGGAAATACAGTACAGGCCAAAAGTTTGGACACACCTTCTCATTCAATGCGTTTTCTTTATTTTCATGACTATTTACATTGTAGATTCTCACTGAAGGCATCAAAACTATGAATGAACACATGTGGAGTTATGTACTTAACAAAAAAAGGTGAAATAACTGAAAACATGTTTTATATTCTAGTTTCTTCAAAATAGCCACCCTTTGCTCTGATTACTGCTTTGCACACTCTTGGCATTCTCTCCATGAGCTTCAAGAGGTAGTCACCTGAAATGGTTTCCACTTCACAGGTGTGCCTTATCAGGGTTAATTAGTGGAATTTCTTGCTTTATCAATGGGGTTGGGACCATCAGTTGTGTTGTGCAGAAGTCAGGTTAATACACAGCCGACAGCCCTATTGGACAACTGTTAAAATTCATATTATGGCAAGAACCAATCAGCTAACTAAAGAAAAACGAGTGGCCATCATTACTTTAAGAAATGAAGGTCAGTCAGTCCGGAAAATTGCAAAAACTTTAAATGTGTCCCCAAGTGGAGTCGCAAAAACCATCAAGCGCTACAACGAAACTGGCACACATGAGGACCGACCCAGGAAAGGAAGACCAAGAGTCACCTCTGCTTCTGAGGATAAGTTCATCCGAGTCACCAGCCTCAGAAATGGCAAGTTAACAGCAGCTCAGATCAGAGACCAGATGAATGCCACACAGAGTTCTAGCAGCAGACCCATCTCTAGAACAACTGTTAAGAGGAGACTGCGCCAATCAGGCCTTCATGGTCAAATAGCTGCTAGGAAACCACTGCTAAGGAGAGGCAACAAGCAGAAGAGATTTGTTTGGGCCAAGAAACACAAGGAATGGACATTAGACCAGTGGAAATCTGTGCTTTGGTCTGATGAGTCCAAATTTGAGATCTTTGGTTCCAACCGTCGTGTCTTTGTGAGACGCAGAAAAGGTGAACGGATGGATTCCACATGCCTGGTTCCCACTGTGAAGCATGGAGGAGGAGGTGTGATGGTGTGGGGGTGTTTTGCTGGTGACACTGTTGGGGATTTATTCAAAATTGAAGGCACACTGAACCAGCATGGCTACCACAGCATCCTGCAGCGACATGCCATCCCATCCGGTTTGCGTTTAGTTGGACGATCATTTATTTTTCAACAGGACAATGACCCCAAACACACCTCCAGGCTGTGTAAGGGCTATTTGACCAAGAAGGAGAGTGATGGAGTGCTGCGGCAGATGACCTGGCCTCCACAGTCACCGGACCTGAACCCAGTCGAGATGGTTTGGGGTGAGCTGGACCGCAGAGTGAAGGCAAAGGGGCCAACAAGTGCTAAACACCTCTGGGAACTCCTTCAAGACTGTTGGAAAACCATTTCAGGTGACTACCTCTTGAAGCTCATGGAGAGAATGCCAAGAGTGTGCAAAGCAGTAATCAGAGCAAAGGGTGGCTATTTTGAAGAAACTAGAATATAAAACATGTTTTCAGTTATTTCACCTTTTTTTGTTAAGTACATAACTCCACATGTGTTCATTCATAGTTTTGATGCCTTCAGTGAGAATCTACAATGTAAATAGTCATGAAAATAAAGAAAACGCATTGAATGAGAAGGTGTGTCCAAACTTTTGGCCTGTACTGTATATTTGAACTCAATCCACTGTGAGGGCCACCAGATTCGGATTAAAACGTTAAAACTCAGAGAAGCTGGAACTTGTGTTGATGATTGTTTTATATGAGAGATGATGTGTTGTGTCCAGAACTCCATTCAGAAATGATCAAACTATAAAACTGTGGCATATTCAGGAAACTGACTCCAGCGGCTGTTTCTAATAATAAACAAATGGATGTGTGTGTGTGTGTGTGTGTGTGTGTGCAGGCTGCGTCACAGGGGGAAGGGCGGTGCCCCCAGGTAGGCGCACCAGCAGCGGTCACATCACCACCAACACACGCACACAGAGCCGCGCACAGAGGAGGCAGTGTGCTCAGAGCTGCGGAGACTCTCAGGTGCCAAACACGCACAAACACACACTCAGACACACACTTTCCTCCGCTCGGCCTAGAAAGACGAACTGAGCGACACGGAGCAGAGAACAGTCGGGACATTTGGAAATATCGAAACAGGGAAGTTGGACTCGAGCGCGTCAGTTTCAGTAGTGGAAAAGTGAGTCGGTCATCAGCAGCATGTTCAGCTGGGTCAAACAGGAGCAAGGTGGACGCAACAAGGAAGGAGAGATGTACCAGACGGTGACGGAGGGACTGCAGACCCTCTACCTGAAGAAGCTGCTGCCGCTGGAGGAGACCTACCTCTTCCATGACTTCCACTCTCCGGCCCTGGAGGCCGCCGACTTCCAGAGCAAGCCCATGGTGCTGCTGGTCGGCCAGTACTCCACCGGGAAAACCACCTTCATCAGGTACTAACCACCGCCGGGGTCGCTCCGCAGGCCCGTGTGACACAGTTGAACCTGCTTGTATAACTATTAGTCTCAGCTATAAAGTGGACTGGGGGGCAGAGAGTCACACTTAATGTGCAAAACCACCTTTATCAGGTGTTAGATCCGCTTACACCCCCTACATGTTCAGTGGTGGCACTAAATGCCAGACCTCCTATAAAAATCTGCCTATTAAGGCTCTTTCGCTTAAAAAGAGGAGTAGAGAAGTGGCAGCACATAATCTAATATGTCACACAAATCTTTTGTGTCTTATGATAAATTCGGCTTACATAAAATCCACCAAAGCCGATAATTTGTTTTTAAAAAAGAACAAGTTTTGTGATGTTCACCGTTCTTTCTGCGCCCATGATCAGTGAATTCAGGTTGAAAGCAACACAAAAAACCTACAACAAAATGTTTGTGTAGTCAGGTTTATGCCGAATTGGAAATTGTAACCACTGTAAGTATAAAATTTGTCCAACCTTCTTCTACAATATGTAGAGTTTTGCCAAATAGCAAGAAGGTCTTAAAAATGACATTTTTTTCAGTGGAGTTTGGCGTGTTTTGCCCTTCAGGGTGCTGACATTATTTAACCTTGGTAAGCTGAGAGCAACACTGAGTTTGAATTTATTGTGAAAGTCAGTGACACAGTTTACGAGTGTAATTGTCCACCAGCTTACAGACACATCTGACATGTATGAGCTGTAGCTGCAAATCTAACTTTACTGTGGAAGCACAGTTTTCAGACAGTCTGAGCACCAGCTGAGGCTCATGGGTACTGTAGTACTATTAGACAGGACAGCCTGTCTGATGTATGGGATGGGAGCTTGATGACATTTTCTCTGTGTGTGTGTGTGTGTGTGTTTCTGTGGATTGTCAGCTCTGTGTAAATGATCTGCCATTGTTCAGGTCCTTCAGCCTGTTCTGTAGCAGTTGTGATATTTCCGGCGGTTTTGTTGTTATTGAGTTGGATCTGAAGACGAGGACAGATGCAGGGCAGTGACACAGCTGGGCTGAGATTATATGGTCTTCATCCAGCCTAATGATGATGATAATAATGATGATGATCATGATGATGAATACAGCACGTCATGCACCCCGAAGTGCTCGACAAGATCAGATGAAAATAAACAATAACAATGAAATGTAGCT
The DNA here is from genome assembly GCF_041903045.1 of Epinephelus lanceolatus. Lineage (NCBI taxonomy): Eukaryota > Metazoa > Chordata > Actinopteri > Perciformes > Serranidae > Epinephelus > Epinephelus lanceolatus. The sequence goes on from NC_135748.1 coordinate 40,025,423, forward strand.
GCAAGCAGTGATCTTGGACTTCAAGCCCGCATTGACCTTTGAACCTTGAAAGCTGGTTAAGATCGAGACCTTTGATAGTTTTCGACACCTGCGTTAAAGATTACCAACAGGTTTTATGACGATAGGATAGATGCTCAGACTTTTATGTCCAGATCTGTGCTGGGCTCTTATTGGGCAGCACTTTCACTTCCTGCTGGTCAACAGCAGAAAGCTTTCGGTGACATGCTTCGGTGGCTTAGTTAAAAATATCTACCCAGTTTGGAGTCATTGACCTTCACTTAAAGCATTAGAGTGGCAGTCTGACGAAGAATAGGAAGTGGTGAGAGGAATTGCGGATGGTTGTCCTCAGCCACCAACTGTTGTGCAACACTTGATTTGCATCTAGTGATGAGGCTCGACCCGCCGCATTCTGAGTTATTAGTAATTTACAAAAACTGAATATCACCGGTAAAAAAAAACTCCCCATAGATCTGCCATTTATTTATTCATTTTATTTATCCTGCAGTAATCAGTGTGTAGTTGCTGCCATGTTGAGGCAGAGGGTACTGTCTGTAGCTCTGGTTGAGGGTGAGAGGCTGTCAGCAGATAAACAGAGATCTGTGTGGGTACATGAGACCCTAAAAAAGAGGCTGGATCATGGCGAGTACCACCAGTTGGTCCAGGAGCTTCTCCTCCATCATGGACGTTTACAGGCATATTTTAGGATGACTCAGGGGCAGTTTGACAACCTGCTGTCTATCGTTGGTCCTATGAAGCGACTGAGCACCACCCGTTTCCCCTCCATTGTTTACCAACTGTAAACTTGTTGTCATGACCACCACAGAAGGCCCGCCTCTCAAATCATCTGATTGGACAATGGGGGAAAAAAGTGGAGATGGCTTGGGGCACTTTTCTGCTCTGAGTTGAAGTTTTCTCAACCCGGGGAGTTCAGAGTGCTCTGGCAAAAAGAAAGGCACCTGGAGTGCAGAGATGCGAGGTGTGTACCAACTTTTCCACCGTAGCAAAGCATAAAAACTTTTTATGCACACGTGACACGTGTGTCATTGTGTTGTTATTGTGTTCCTCAAATTTGGCACAAACATCCTCTTTGAGTCCTAGATGAACTGATTATAATTTGGTGCTTGAAGGTCAAAGGTTAAGGTCACTCTGCCCTCGTTTGACGCATTCTCGTGAACACGGTATCTCAAGAATGCCTTGAGGGAATTTCTTCAAATTTGGCACAAACATCTATGTGGACTCAACGATGGACTGATTAGATTTTGGTGGTTGAAGGTCATGGTCATGTGACTTCACAAAACATGATTTTGGCCATAAGTCAGGAATTCATACACTAATTATGACAACATTTCACACAAATGTCTGATAGGATGAAGTTAAAAAAAGTCATAAAAATCTCATAGCATAGTATGTCATTAAAAAAAAAAAGAATATTTAAAAAATGATATAGAACAGTATGTCAAAAAATTGCTAAAATGTCATTGTATAGTTTGTCGAAAAATAAATAAAAAATGTCATTATATAGTTTGTCAAAAAAAATGTCATTGTATAGTTTGTCAAAAAAATAAATAAAAAATGTCATTATATAGTTTGTCAAAAAAAATGTCATTGTATAGTTTGTCAAAAAGCAATAAAAAATGTCATTGTATAGTTTGTCAAAAAATAAATAAATGAGTAAATAATGTAATTGTACAGTATGTTAAAAAAATTGAAAATGTCATAATAAAGTATGTCAAAAAATACATGATAGAATATGTCAGTTCATAAAAAATGCCAGTACAGTATGTCAAAATTAGTGTAATAAAAAAGCATGAAAAATGTCAGTATAATATAGTATGTCAAAAAAATTATGAAGTTATGACATTTTACATCCAAAAGGTCAGTTTCACAATGACATTCTGCAGATCTTTGATTGATAGATAGATAGATAGATAGATAGATAGATGTCCAAATGGAAATTCAACTGTCCAGTAGCTCATAAAAAACAACTTAGTGAGAAGTGTGAATTAGGACCAGAGTTTTGTTTGATATACACATATGTTCATATTTTCAAACAAATTTTTCTTTACACTTTATAATATATATAACTGTCAGCCTACCAGTGAGTAATTGTTCTAACCAAACCATTAAGAACCATGAAGCTGGATGTAGGACTGAGACTGACCTCCGTTTTTATAATCCTTGCAGTTTTCTGCCTGGAGGCTGGCACGTTGTCACGAGTAAAAGAGCTGATCAGCACACTGCTGCCTCTCTCTCTCTCTCTCTCTCTCTCTCTCTCTGTCACACACACACACACACACACACACACACACGGGCTCAGGCCTATAATGCAGTCCCCCACACACACACTAAAACATTCACAAAAACACACACCAAGACATTTGCAGCCAGTTCACACACTCAGCCGACAGAAACAGCAACACAGTCGCCCAGTTATATTCACAACCACATTTCACTCTACACCACCCCTCTCACACATCAGTCTATTAATGTTCGGCTCAATATTTCCTCGTTAGCTCAATCAAGCCGGTGACATCACATCCTGTTTTGGAGCTGAGGGCCGGTTAATATGGTTAGACTGAAGGTCAGTTAGAGCAAGGCTTCAGCTGATGGGCCAGAGATGAAACATGAAATGTGTGTTGTACTGTGTACTAGACTTGCACCAATTACAATTTTTTGGGCCGATACCGATTTCCGATTTGCAGAGATGGCTGATTCCGATTTCATTTTTTTCAAACCACTTCATCTTAAACAAACAAACAAAAACAATTACACAGGTTAAGAAACATTTTCCTTTTTGCCCAAATAAAACTTCAGGTACAGTATTAAAATAAATAAGTAACAAAGGCATACATAAATAAAAACATTGATAAATAAAATTAGGGCTGTCCCCGACTAAGAATTTTCATAGTCTAATCTGATTCGACAGATTTTTCCTTTAGCTGACTAATCGTCAAATCGTGTTGTTTTCCCCCTCATTGATTAATGAGCTCATTTGCGTCAGCTTCCGCTCCAGAGAAAAGAGCTAAAACACCCAAATAAACAAATTTAATTCTTCAGTTGGCATAATAAGATAATGATAATACAAGTAAAAGGGTTATCATTTTATCTTTATTCCTTTCACTTCATCAAGGTATGATGCTCTAGAAGAGTGCAGATGTGCTGCAGCCTCATCCGTGTCTTTAACAGGAGTTGTTTCTGACTCGTCAGAACTTGCAATTTCATTCACAAATAAACATCCAAAAACATCATCAAAAGGTTTAGAAACAGTTTTCCTTCTTTCTGACTTCAAGTTACTTCATTAATCAACTCAGGTTCAAACAAGTTCATCCACACGGACCGTGCGTCACCACTCTCAATTGTTTGGCCACGTCGGGCAAAAAGTAGCCAAATAAATAATCAAAGTCCGTCAAGAAAAAAATCAGCGGTGAAATTCATTTCAAGACACTTCAGGTAAACGAATAATCCTTCAAAAAAGTTTGATTTGAGAGCACATACCTCCTCCAAAGTTGTTTATGTGCTCCGCCACAGTAAATCACCGTAGGCCTCGATGCTGCTCTGATGGTCCTGCAGCGCACTCACTCACCTCTGCTTATTTGGATCAAGCATCTGGGCGATTTATTCATGCGTAGTAATGATTATGCCTACTGATTAAATGCACACATCATTTTCAATTTTTCATTAACAGAAATTAGGCCGATGTTTGTATCAAAATAGGCTATATATCATGAATTACTAGAAAACAAATACATTCTATGTCATATCAAGATGTTCAGCAGCACTGAGCACCTCCATATAGTCAGAATGGTACGGTCTTGTTTCATAACCACATTTTGCAACAATTCAACGGCGAGACTGGCAGAATCGAATCACCGAATCATCGACTATTCGGGGTCACCCCTAAATAAAATAATAAGTCTTAGTATATAGCATTTGTGGGTAATTTCCTTGAATAGACAAAAAGTAAAAATATCTCCTGTGGAAAATTCACACAGGTCTTCAGGACACGCCCGCCAGTAAGCGCGCGGACACGCGTATCTTTGGCACGTGCCTCGTCAATTTCAAGTGGCACAGTGCAGCAGTGAGAGCTCCGCAGTTCAGTTTAACATGGACAATTAACAACTTTCTCCTTCTCTCTTTTGGCGTGTGTGTGAATGATTAAGGTGAGAAGCCGCCCATGTTTCACTTCCTCACATCGCCCAAGCCGTGAGTTGTACATGTGCGTGTGTGTGCGCTGCTGATGTTACAGGACGTCAATCACGCGGTGCGCCGGGAATTTGACCGGCATTTTAAATCGGCATATTTTAGACTGACCGGCCGGTCGCAGGTCTTGGCCGATCACGTGAAAACCAGCCCGATTCCGAGCACTGCCGATTAATCTGTGCAAGTCTACTGTGTACTGTTTAATGCTTGTAATGAACTGATCAACCAAGAGAAACCTTAATACACACACACAAAAAAACAAATAATGGATTAATTGTTGGAGTGAAGAAAACAAAAATCTCTGGTTCCAGTGTTATATCATTGTAGACTGAACGTATTTAAGTTTTGGACTGACAGGTAACATCTTCAAGAAACGTCATGTCAGACTTCATATGAAAAGATACATTTTTAAAGATCTCTTGCTCAGCGGGAAACGCACACAAGAGGCAGAAAGTAGGGCTGTGCGATACGGCCCTAAAATAATATCACGATATTACGGTATTTTTGCGATAACGATATTTTTGACAAAGAGACAAATTAGTATAAACATATTTTATGAATTTAAGAACATAGAATTGCAACAAAATCAGTGATCTAGTTTTACAGTCTGCTTCAAATATTCAGTAAAAACTAAAATGACCTCATTTCTTTAGTTTGTGAACAACAACAGTAACTCAGAGTGAGATTCAGATTCTGTTACAATGTTGAATGAGTTCCCTCTGAGCGCTAAGAGACTGTTTCAGTAAAACATTCAGGACGCCACAGTTTATTCCACACTACTGAAGCTGCTCCTCTTTTTGGAACCACCGTGGAGTTGGTAATAATTTCACTTTCAGCCATGCTTGTTGTTGCTGTGGGTAACAGTATGATGTCAACAAGTTGAAATAGCGCGGGTGTCATGAAATGAATTTTTCATACTATATTACTAGTCCATACCCATTGAGTGCACAGTTGCCCACGTACAGTTTGACATGGTGTGTGTTTGGGATACAGGTCATAGGAAACTGCAGATTAAATAGTCAACTGAACCCATTAAGAAGAGCAATGTATTCAGAGTGTTTGTGAATTTGATAGTACGATTGCTTTATTGAAAGTACAGTAGTACCATTGCCAATAGTGGGATAGTTAGTGGGCTAAAACTGTACATTAGTAGTTGAGGTAGCACGTTGAAAGGCAGATAGTTAAAGTGTTTATATGTTGTGTTGACTTAAAAGCGGGGCGCACTGGTAGTTCACATGGGAAAGGTGCAGCTAGCCCTTGTTGCAGCAGTGGGGGTTGGAATCCGGCCTTCGTTCATTGCTGCATGTCTTCCTTGCTCTCTCTCCCATCCTTCCTGTCATGCTCCACTGTCCTGTCAAAGAGAGGCAAAAAATAAAAGGAGGCGTCCTGTTCTACATATCTACCAAGTTTAGTAAAAATCCATATGGCGGTTAGGCCTAGATGAGAAATGAGCTCTCTAGCGCCCCCATTTTGTTTGATGGGGTCAATAATGGAGGGGTCCCCTCAGATTATGTGTGGTCATATGCCTACAAAGTTGCGTGGTGATGGGTGAAACCCTTGAGATGTTATACACCTTTATGTGATGAGCCACGCCCTCCGCAATATTCATTGCCTTATAGAAGCTCAGTTTTAGTAAGTTTTCCAACTTTTGCCAAGAGGGAACTTTAGATATTGGTCCCTAGATTATGTTCACCCAGTTTCATGCAGATCGCTCAAACTTCCTAGGAAGAGATTGATTTTAAAGAGGCAACAGATAGGATTCGTTTTTTTTTTTAGCTTGGCGCCACCTAGCGTCAGCAGTGTTGCTCGCACTGTCGCAAAGACCAAATTGAGCGTGGGGATCAGAGATAATCAATAAAATGTAGGCTGTAAAGCCACCAGTATACCTCTATGTATATGTAGAATGAGAAGGTGTGTGGACACTCTACTAAATAAATGAGTAAAGAGACCGAGCAACAATTATCAGATTTATCTGAAGAAAAAACAAATAGTAATGCAAATAATTATAGCAGAATGCACAGTACCAGTACAAACAGCTCACAGTAAATGATACCAATATGTACAGTATCAGTACAAACAACAGTAGTAGACACGTAAGGGATAATGTATAGTGAGCCGGTGACTGTTGAAAAATAACTCCCGACAGGGGAATGGAACCCCGACATACAGCGTTATTTTTTCAACAGTCACTGGCTCACTATACATTATCCCGCTTAGAACATGGCTTACTACTAAAAGATTCAAATGTTACAACTGGCATCAATATTATTAAACTGCTGGCAGAGTGTATTGACAGAGGAGAGGCGTTCACCAGACAAACAGGAGCGGAGGAGAGGATTTTACTCCACTTCTCCCGGTTGGAGAGGCTGGGTGCCCAGTAGCTGTGGCGGCGGCGGGGGTGGGTGGGGGGGTAATCACTTTCTGAGGGCTGCCGTAGAATGGCAACAAGGATGTCAACCGACCAACACTCGCTACCCGCTCCCTGGTTGTGGTGATTTGCGATGCTGGCCAGCTAGGAGTTAACTAGCAGCCAGTACAGTACAGTCCTCTCTGGTCTAGCTAACATTTAGCCGTGCTAGTTTGGCAATACATGACGCATATCCTGCCGTAAAGCAGATTTTTTCCGCGAAAATTCGTTTCCGGTGGCAGAAGCTTATTGCAAAGATTGCAAAGCCATTAAGTAACCTATGTAAATGCTGATAGTCTGATTTTACTGTGTATACCACCCTGTGCAACCCACAATATTTTCATAATGATATATATAGGCAAAAATGCTGTCTGTTGCTTCTTTAAGTGTTTTTCAAAAAATCCAAAATGACAGAAAATCTATATAAGCGGAAGTTATGGGTTCTTGAGGCAAATGTGTTCCTCATGAGGAGAGGCATCTCTGTGCAAAGTTTCATGTCTCTACGACATACGGGGCATGAGATATGCCCATTCAAAGTTTGCAATTTCAGTCGGTTGCCATAGCGCCCCCCTTTGGCCAATTGATGTAATATTGCTTCATTGGCATCCTCCCATGACCCTCTACCACTGTGCCAAATTTCACATGGATTGACCAAGTCAGTGAGGAGAAAAACGTGGAACTGACACACACACAGAGTTTTCCTCATTATATAGTAAAATATTAAAAATGATACCGGTATTATCATGAACGAGATGATATGGCACACTCCTAGTAGAAATATTCAAACAAATGGATCCAGTGTTGTAGTTAATGTGGCTGATATCAAATTCACCCTGTAGTTCAGTAGCTAAAAGACAGCGACATGTTTTTAATTTGTCTGGTTGCTACACCTGTCATCAGCACAATGTCACAAAAAGTCATAGATAAAATATGTGTGTCGTACTAAAGACTGGACCCTGAATCTGTTTCTGTTATTGAACAGTAAATGTTAAATTGCCAAATAATTAAAATGCTTAAATGGGCAGATTTTTCACAGGGGTTTGGCAGGACCTTCTTTTTGGGCTGTTACATGTTTAACCTTAATCACTGAGGTGTTAAAACAGGCAAACATATCCAGCTTCTTAAATGTGTAAGTTTGCTTCTTTTTAGTTTTAAATAACTGTAAATAACTGTTTCTCTTTACAGGAAAGTCATAGTCAGACCTCGTATGAGAATCCTCCTGTTTAAAGCTCTTGTGCTTTGCAACTAAAATGCACAAGAGGTAGACGTTGGTAAATTTGGCTGTGAAAACATCAGTGGAGCAGTGTTCAATGTTCTGAAGCTGCTGATAACTCCTGACACCTGTGGGACACACTGTGCAAGGCTACAGGTGACGTGTGTTCAGTGTGTCAGCACTCAGAGCTGCATGTCTGTTTTGTCATACAGCTCTGAAGTGTTGAGTTACAGCCAGTTTTCAGCTGGATCATCGACAGCGGAGACGAGCTGTGACCTGCACAGACTCTGATTGTGTGACTCAACTAAAACTCTGAGCTACGTCAGCCTCAGTTAGAGCCCCATAACGCCTGTGCTTGTTGAAACTGAAGCAGATTAACTGCAGATATTAAAGTTTAAACTGTTAATGATTAAGGTGATATTCCTGTTTGGCTGCTTGTGTCAAAGCAACATTAACACTGATGTAATGAGACATTTGGCGCAGTTTGTAGGAGTGTTTCATGCTCCTTCATAAAGTTGTTTTGTGGCCTCGATTAGGTTTGGAGCTTGTGAAATATCGGGTGCCATGCAGCTACATTTTCTTAAATTTCTCTTCAACACCGGATGCACAAAATGTTGTCACCATCCAGATTTGCTCCGACCCAGGTGTGCTGAATGATGAATCCCACTATAGGAAACATATTAGTGTAGGTAACGCCCTCTAAACACTATATAAGGGCACGTGTTGTGCCTTATGCAAATACTCAGACACATGCCAGAGAGTTGGGCTGAAGCCAAATGTGCTGACCTGTGGGCTAATGGTTGTGCAGCCTAATGCCAAATATGTAAGCCAAGAAAATAGGCTGACACACAGTCTCCAGTGTAAGTTGTACGCAGTTTATTTAGTCATGGTCCGTTCCTCATTTACAGACTGGCCTGGATTGTTATATAGAAATGTATTAATATAATTTTAATTCAGTTACAAAACATCACATAGCTCACTTGGCATCTAGCCCCCAAGGTGCTGGGTGTGAGGTGATGATGGACCAGCAGAGGAGGAGTGCAGGGAGCTGGAGGGCGTTGGAGAGATAAGTGGGGGCTGGGCTGTGGAGGGCTTAGAAGGTGAGCAGAAGGTTTTTGTAATCAATCTGGTACTAGAGAGCCAGTAAGGGCTGGGCGATATAACGACTATGTATGATATATTGATATATTTTCAGGTGAGATATAGATACGGACAGCGGTTTATATCCATATAGGGTCAAGTTGCGTTACATAACGTATACCAGTGTTCATCTCTCCTCACCAACAGCTTCTCCATCAGACACAGAGCTGCTTCTCTGTTTCATCTGTCTGTCCATTAGTCTACAGTGTGACATCGGTCTGTAGCACACATACAATACTGTGGGCCTTTTCCACTCTCACTTTTGGCTGGGCTTATTTGCGTTTCCGCCGAGCTGCACCAGAGATGGACCCTCTCCAGAGTAGGTCCAAAAACAGAACACCTGCCCTCAAGTGGGTAAGTGGTGAGTGCTAACCAGAATGCCACTGAAGCTCTTGACTTATCCAGAGAAGGGTACAGCGAAGTTGTCAGTACGTTTGGGACTGTGGTGGTTTGGATTTGGACAGAGTGTTTTTGGAACCTGCGGCACGGTGGGGCAGTGGGTGGCATTGTCATCTCACAGCAAGAGGGTTCCTGGTTTTAACCGTGGGGTGGGGGAGCCCTTGGGTGTGGAGTTTGCATATTCCTTCCTTCCTCCCACAGTCCACAGTCTCTGCCCTGGCAGAGTTAACATGATGACAGTGAACACAGTGTACGTGTGACTGCAGTCCGCGAGGTCTCAGAGGGTGGGTACTTGGATTCAGCCTCGGAGAGGAAGGCGTATTCCCTTTGCGTGTCCTCCCATTAGAGTCCTGTCATGTCTGAGAGCAGCCATGAGACATTTATGTGACAGACACTTCTGTCTGAGAGACAAAAATAAAAGCTTTAACAGATGGAGTCAGCAGTGTCACAGATTCTGTGTCTGAAAAGGACTTTTAGACACTGTTTTGTATCCGAGTGTCATTGAACGCAGCATCAGGCCATGTGGGCTCTGAGCTGAATGACATGTTGATACGTAAACTGACAAAAATATTATGGTGACGACATGTTGACTGTGATTATTGATCTCTTACAAGCTTCACTCAGGTCTCTGCAGCTGAGTCTTTGAAAACAGAATGTGGATTGTATGGTGGCCTGCAAGGAAAGAAATCAATGGTCAGACTGGCTGAGAGCTGAGGTCATCACACTGCAGTTACACTGAGCTTATCTCATGTCTGCAGTGTGTGTGTGTGTGTGTGTAAATATCGGGTACAAACAGTCAAACGTTTTGGCAGCAAACAGGACCAGCAGAGCTGACCTGCAATCAGTTGACGTCCAACAGAGACCTGCAGAGTAATCGTTGCTGCTGTAACAGTGTGTGTGTGTCCCACTACTGAGGCCCCACCCTGCCCTGAGGAATGCTATGAATCATGGGAACTGAAAAGAATGCATTAAGTTGCCAGTAAATTGCAGAGTCGACATATTTCCTTCTTCTCCTTCTTCTTTGACGTAGGTGAAGTGAAACCAGCAGAGTTAACGGTTAAAGGGCTGCGAGCAGGTCATAGTGTGGCCTCTGATTGGTCCACACGTGTAACACATGATCATGGCCTGGATCTGATCTATGACTCTTTTTATGCTTTTACCTTTGGGTTTCCTTATTTCAACCTCTTTTTTTGTGTATTTTATTCTTTAGTCTTCTGTCAGATCGACGCTTTTGTCAATAAAGATTCTAGAAACACGTATCATAACTCAGTATCTGGATATACGATGTAGATTAGGACAAACTCCTGTTAATGCAGGTAAAAATCTGGACTCATTCTTTCCTGTTATCTCAAGCTACCCGCCAGAATAAAAGCCAAAGACGAGCTCTTGCTATGTAAAATCCAGACAGCATCGTCGCTTCAGGAGACAGAAAGGATGCTACTATAGCTATCGCAGCAAAGCTATTCAAAGAACGTGCTGGGACACGCTCTTTGACCCCAGGAGAGCTTTGGAGTACGACACACGTGTGATGGAACTGGAGCTGTGATGTGGGAGGGTTACAGCAGACGGAGCTGGAAATAAAAGGACGATGTCCGTTCAAGTGCTTTTTAGGTCTGTACCCAAATATTCGGATATTCGAATATTCGTTTCTATGGGTTGGTATTCGTTATGAAAATTTGGTATTCAATATTCGTTTTTTTTTTCTTTACTTTTTTTTTCTTTACATGTTTTTTTGGTGCTAAATATAGTCTTTTTGTTGTTGGTAAATGTAGGTTATCAATAAAAATCAAAACTTCTAAATTGCATTGTTAAAAATGTGAAAATATAGTATCGCCTACCAGCTGAGCTTGTGCGCACGGCACGCTTGAGCGCATCCGTCTGAGGCTGTGGATCAATGCCAAGTTTTACCACTTTATCACTATTCCCTCTAACTTGTAGCTGTTTTTTCGTTATCTTTTGAATTTAATATGAATTATGGAACCGTTTTTGTCAACGTTTGTTTCCCCCGTTTTGTACAATGAATTATTGTTTAAAGTTTCAACAAGTTTCTTTTGGAGTGCGTGACACAAGTGTGTTTTGAAAACGACCGTGGACTGTCACCTGCTCAACGTATCAGTACCTTCGGATGCCATGACAGTAACAGCCAATAATGTCAACATATCATTTACAGACCGATTTAACAGACGATCACTGCTGCCCGACCCGCAGGTCCATTTGCGGGTCCCGCAGGTTACGGGTTGACCTGCGCATCACTACTCAGCTCAGTCTATAAAGGCTTTGCTTGTTTCAGCGGTTCCGATTTAATCAGAAGACAAATTAAACAGGATGACTAGCCAATGTGAAAATCAAAAGAAAGCATAGAATAATGTACTGAAGGAGACTGTTGTGCCATCACATTTTTTGTGGTTTGAGAGCAAAGATCCAGTCGCCACTGTGCAAAACTCTGCAATACAATTAGGTCTGAAAAAACCCCCGGAGCCAATCAGTTGTCTCCATGCTCTGTGATAGCGTACCAGCCTTTCGGCGGGTTCGGACCAGATTTTACTCCGCATGTGTTGTACCCACTGACTTCTTCTCTTTTTAACCTCCTTGGACTTGACAGGAAGTGATGTCACAGACCTTTTGTTTTCAGACTGACGTCATCAACAGTCGACTGTAAACTGAATCAAGCCTGCAGCTTTGGGACTATTAAAGGTGCCGATGTTCTGATGCTGATTAATCATTAACGTGAAGTCTGATTTAAAGGGTCAGTTCACCCAAATTACCAAAAACATTTTGTCATTTACTTCCACTGATCTCCAGATTTATTTATCATATTTTAAACAACCAGTGTGTTGGATTTAGGGGCATACGTTGGCAGAAATGGAATGTAGGCTGTTTATAATCACCTGAAAAAACAAATTGTTGTGTTTTCATGCCTCAGTGCTGGTGATAGCCGTGGCCGGAGGCATTATGTTTTTGTAGTGTCTGTCCATCCCATTCTTGTGAATGAGATATCTCAAGAAGGCCTTGAGGGAATTTCTTCAACTTTGGCGCAAACGTACGCTTGAACTCAACAATGAACTGATTGGAATTTGGTGAGCAAAGGTCAAGGTCATTTGACCTCACAGTGTTTTTGGCTATAACTCGGGGCGGCAATAGCTCAGTCCATAGTAACTGTAACTGCAACTTGACTGGTCTGCAGAGGCATACAACTGTGATGTGGTTGTTTTACTGTTGTAATTTTTTTGGTAAAATTTTTTATTTCTTGTCCATTTTTGTTTTTTTGGCTGCGTGGTTCAATCAATCAATCAATTTTATTTATGTATGTTGTATGAAAGCTTCTATATTGATACATAAAGTTGAAGCTGAAGAAAAAATTTTGACTGTGCTACAAGTGAAGGGATGCAGATGAACAGTGGAGGTCATTGTGGTCTGTCAGGAGCCATGGCAACGTTCTTGTTCAGGATTCAGGTCTTACTCTTGTTGCAGGAGTCATCAACAATCAGATCAAACGAAATTAGTTTCTAGGTGATGCTTGCTTACATGTAGACACAATAGTGTCCTGGTCAGAGCTGCAATGATAAGTCAACTAATCAATTATTCCATGGACAAACAATTAACCAGCAACTGCTTCCCTTGGTCTTACATTGTAGTAGATTAAATATTTTTGGGTTGGACAACACAAGACATTTGATGAAGTCACTTACGGCTCCAGGTATTTCTCACTGTGCAGTAATGTTTGTAGACCAAACGACTAGTTGCAGCCGTAGTCCTGAGCGCAGTATTCAGTCAGACGTCCAGCAGCATGTGGTCCGAGGCTTCTGATCATTCTCCAGACCTCAGCTGATAACATCAGTGAAAATCCTCCTGGATCAGCAGCTCAGTGGAAACATGTTGACCGTGCCGAGAGATGATGTGTGACCGTAAACAGAGTTATGATAATAATAATGGCCTCTCTCCCTGTGGTGGTTTTCCTCTCTTTGATGTCCATGTTTGCTGCGACAACAGGAAGCGAGAGGACGGAGACACTGCAGCCATCTTCCATCGCTTCCTTCCTTTCTCACTTTTCTTTAACGAGGGAAACGTTGCGAGAGGTCGATGTTGGGATGAAAGGATATGTGGGAAATGTGTGAGGAGGTGAAGGGTGAGGGGGGATGGGGGAGACACACTGACTGCTGCTAAATAATTAAATCTCTCTGTCTCTCGTCAGGTACCTGTTGGAGCAGGATTTTCCAGGGATGCGGATCGGTCCGGAGCCGACCACTGACGGCTTCATCGCGGTGATGTATGGCGAGAACGAGGGTGTTGTTCCTGGCAACGCTCTGGTGGTTGACCCCAAGAAACCCTTCAGGAAGCTCAACGCATTTGGAAACTCCTTCCTCAACAGGTGAACCACACACACACGCACACACACCTGGAAAACATAAACGATATGTTAGTTTGATGCCTCCATGCTGGCGACAGCCGTGGCCGGAGGCATTTTGTTCACAGGTTGTCTGTCAAATTTGTACCTCTGTACGTCTGAACGTCTCATTCTCAGGAAAGCGATAACTCAAGAACACCTTGAGGGAATATCTTCAAATTTGGCACAAACGTTCACTTGGGCACAAGGATGATCTGATTCGAAATTGGTGGTTGAAGGTCAAAGTTCAAGGTCACTGTGACCTCGCAAATCATTTTTATAGCCATAACTTAAGAATTCATACACTAAGTTTGACAACATTTCACACAAATGTCTAATTTGTGTTTCTGGTTCCTACAAACAGTCACACTAGTTTTCTAAAAGTAAATTAATGTATTTGCAGCTCTAAATTCATTTTAAGTTAAATTAATCTACTACACTGTTCCCTGTTTCCAATCTTTACAGTCTTATACTGTGTATTTTACTTTCACTTTCATGAAGTGATATACTTTATCAGAATATGGAGGAAATCATGAATTGCAAATGCGTTGACTTTTAAACTTTTAACAGCAAATAAAACTTAAATCAAGCTAGGTAAGGCTACGTTAACGATCCTGTTAAGGTCAGACTACAAAGGTGCATTCATGTTATTTTACTTCCCAGTTTCATTAAAGTGTTTTGGCGTATTGGTTTTGTATATATCAGTGCATTTTATTTTTCAGTAGGCCCACGGGACGGTCATGTATTATGCTTGATCATCCAGAGAGTCCCAAATGGGGTTACTTGTCTGAAGGGGATACTCCCACATCAGCAGAGCAATAACTTAATGCACAGAGCACTATATGGCAGGTGGATTGTTTCTAGTGAAACATTATGACTTTATTCTCATTAAATAAAACAAACAAAAATTAAATAACAGAACCATAGCTAGAAATACAACAGATGATTGGCCGACACTTCACCACGCCACTAGAGCACTGGAAAAAGTTGAGGCCTGCTCAACTGTGGTTTGTAGTGCGTCACGCCCATCAGCTGCGATAAGTGTCGGTTCGTAGCAGCGTGTCACTGGCCTCCATTAAAAATTAATTGTAGCCTGTTGCTATGTTGCTTATAGTGTGAACACAGCATGACAACTAAGTGTTTGACATTGAAGATTTCCTGGGGGAGGACCGCCAGGACCTCCGATATGTGCCTCCATCAATGTTGGAATGAAACCTACACCCATGACCCAAACAGAGCCCAAAGAAAATGATCGTTAGTCGCAGCCATGTTTGTGACGTACTGCTGCTGTTGGTCTGAAAAACGTCCTGACTCCCTTTTCGGACCAGCCTCTCACACACACACACACACTTAAATCCTGGCAGCTCTTCACACTCCTGTCACTGCTTTCCTCAAAACATTCACAAACCGGGAAATGACCCCTCCACTCCTGACTGACATGTAAACACACACACTCAGGCTTTTGTAGTGGGGGTTTAAATTTAGCTGAAAACACTCTGGTCCAAACATATTTCCTCTGTCCAGAAATATTTCTAAGATTGGCAGCAGGAAGTGGAGGGACAGTCGACCCTAAAAAAAGTGTGTGTTAGAGTGTGTTTTAATATGTGTGTGTGTCATTGGGCGTGTGTAGTTGAGACATTCCTTTAACCAGGAATCCCATCTCCACCCGGTGTGATGGAGGAACCACAGTAAGTTATTGTTTCCAGGGGGAAGTGTGTGTGCGTCACCACGTGTCGCCGTGGCAGTTTTGTTTTTTCCCGCCGCTGCAGTCTGTCAGCTAAATTTAACTTTAAACTTTATATTTATGACGAGGTGACGGGAAGGTCTCACACACACTCGGACATCATCAGATAGTCGTTTTAGTCTGTACTCAAAAAAATAGTTTGTTTTTCAGTGTGAGCACTGTGAACCGTACCTGGGCACGGTCTGCTGAGTCCACTTGAAAAGATGGTCTTGAATACGGTTCATGTGTACTCTGGTACAGTACGCTTAAGGTAGAAAGACCAACTGTATCAAAACACAGAAGCGGATCGCTATTTTAAGCCACGACAAGAAGTTTTAAACCAATTATGAAACAGACTCAATTTAATACTGATGCCTCTGTATCAGACTCTACAGGATGACGATGATCTCCTGGATCAAACTTTAGAGTTAATAAAGTTCAGAGGTAGTTTGTCACCCATCCTTGAGAATTTGATTTTAATTTTTACATCTTCAACTCAGCTGGAAAATATATTTTAAAAGAACAAAGTCTTGACTGTTTAACGCTGTGATGGGTCAACCTCCCAGTGAATTTTTTCTTTAACAGCACACATGATGGGTGTCAGAGATCTGACGGCATTGACGTCGTACAGAGTCAACAAAAAGTTGCCTATACTCATTCTTAAACCGTAATCCTTATGTAGTTTGGATTTAGAAGGGCTACGGATTTGGCACGTCATGGTTGAGACACACCCGATACTAATATTATTTAATTAATTTACCAGGAATTAAAAAGCTCACCAGAACTTGAGCAGCTTTTCTGCCTTCATTGAAACCAGGAAGTGAGACAGGGGTCCTTTTGATACAGCTAACGTCTTTAATTCCTAATTAAATTATGTTTTTATTGACTAGGGGATGGCTGAAGCATGCAGGGAGAGATGGCAGACACGCCAGTCTGTGTGGGTTTATGAAAGGAAACATATATTAATACATGTCCTTTGAAAGTCTTAAATTTATCTTGGTTTTATCTGTAGACACCCTGTAATACTTAGACAGTACATCAATAGATTTCTCCTCCATTGTTGTTGTCGTTCAGCACTTATACGTGTAAAATGTGACGGTTTGTCTTTGCAGTTTTTGTTGACTAAAACCACTAGCCGCAGGGAAAAAAAATCACTTTGCTGTTAATAAAACTCAATAACAGTGAAAATCAAGGTTGTAAAACAGAAACCTGAAATAAGCAAATTAACAGTCTGACATATCTGTATCACTCTCTCCTGTGTGTGTGTGTGTGTGTGTGTGTGTGTGTGTGTGTGTGTGTGTGTGTGTGTGTTTTCAGGTTCATCTGCTCTCAGATGAACAATCAGGTTCTTCAGAGCATCAGCATCATCGACACGCCTGGTATCCTGTCAGGAGAGAAACAGCGAATCAGCAGAGGTAATGAACTCTGTGTGTGTATGTGTGTGTGTGTGTGTGTGTGTGTGTGTGTCAGCTGACTAAGCTGCTGCCCCTCTGTGTCGTTGTGTAATAGTCCTTGAGATTCTTTCACTTCCTCATATTGTATGAAGTCAGAGCGCGGTCGGCCCCCTGGGATCCAAACTGCTGTTTATTCATTCATTAGTCAGAGCTTCAGTTTAAACACCGGAGACCGAGTGGCAGCAGAGGTCAGAGGTCACAGCATCCTGACAGATCAGGGAGCCGCTCTGACACGTTATAGAGAGAGGTAGTCTGACTCACCGGATGTAAAGTGTGACTATAAACTTGAAATTTGTCGGCTTTTTAGGCCACCATTCTTCCTCCTTTCTACTGTCTGCATGTTACCGTTTTCAAAAGCCCTTTGCTACGTCGACATCAGCCTCTGAGCTGCAACCTACACGCTGACAATGGCAAGCTTTGACCAAGATTTGGTTCGTGCAATAAGGCATGCATGCTTTGAAAACAACTTGTGAACGCGCCTCAGAAAAGCCCAGACTCCGTCTCTCAGGATCTGATCTGTCTAACGCAGCCAGTCGGAGTTGATTTGCCACGTCTTTCAAAATGTCTCCAATCAAACAATACCTGAACACAATCCTTTCTGCGCTGGGATTGATCTCAGACTGTCCCAACCACTGGATCAGCAAACTTTCTGTCCCCACTGTCAGTGGAGCCGCTCTCCCCCGAGAAAGTTCACCCAGTTAGTACGAGCTAACACAGCAGCAGCGCTAACATCCAGCTCTGCATACAGCCCAAAATAACTCCACTAATAAATGAGGTCATCAAAAGTCTGAATCACTAACTGCTGCTGGTCAAACCTATTTGTTCAGAAAGCCTGACTGTCGCAAAACACTGTTCGGTGAATTTTAGTGAGTAAAACTGAGACTGAAAAGTGAAAGGGACAAAAATATATTTTCACAGCATGACAGGGGAAAGTCCCCCCTCCTCACTTTCAAAGAGTAAAGTACACTGAAGGAAAGGTCTCTTCTCAGTCAGTAGATTTAAAGTTTACATCATTAAATGTCCTGATCTCGTTAGTGCTCTGCAGAGGATGAACCCCTCAAATAATTGTGATGACTCCATAACCTTTCCTCAGGACAAACCAGACCTGATGTGGAGGGGTTTTCCACAGCAAAAAGTTTTTTGTGAAATTGTAAATCCCTCTTTTCTCCTGGTTCCTGTTTTATCTCTCGGTCTGTTTCCTCTGATGATTCACTGCTGCGGATGTTTAACCACCACAATTTACAAATGCAGATCTGAAACCAGAGAAACTGATCGACAGCAGTTATCAGAGAAACACTGCTGAGAATCAAACAATTACACATCTGTATTAACTGATGGTGAGGATCGGTGTGTACTCACAGTTTCTCCATCAACACTCAGAGAGACACAGAGCTGCTCCTCTGTTTAATCTGTCTCTTCATTTGTCTTCAGTGTGACATCGGTCTATATGTTGCACAAACTACGCTAAATCAGTCTGTGAGATGGATGAAGTTACTGCAGTAGCACCTGTACAATACTGTGGGCCTTTTCCACTTCTCTGGAGTAGGTCCAAAAATCAGGCCGCCCGCCCTCAAGCAGGTAGCGGTGACGTCTCCCCAACCACAACCAATCCCCAATGACTCACCTGAACAGGCTGTGTGTCTTGTGAGACTCTCCTCCCCTCTGTCTGCAGGAGAGAGAAAGGTTATCAGCCGGATTAGAGCCGGTTCTGTGAAGTTGCTACTCGAAAACTCAACATTTCCTTATTTTGCTGCTTCACAATTAAAGTTTTTACATAACAGAATAATGGGACTTTTATTGTGAAGAATCTACAGGAAATTAGAGGAATTAGCAGAACTTTGCTAGCAGCTTTTCTTCAATAAAGGCAAGTCTAATAATACAGCGAGGAGAAGGGTAAAATCAGAAACAGCCACAGTGAGATGTTGATGAAGAGCTGCAGACAACAGGCTCTTACTGCACCTCTGCAAACAGCTCACCTCCAACAGGTGAACTTCTTTTACCTGCCCTGCTGTGGAAAAACACATGCAGCAAAAATAACAGGGGACTTCAGTGCGTGGGCTACATGTTCAGTTGCAAGCTGATCCACGGCTGAAGAGTTTTCAATATTAAAAAAAGAACTTTCTCTGTCAACTTCAGTTTTATTTCTCAGGAAAGAGAAGCTCAGTCAGCTGCTGAGGTTGCAATATTCACACATTTCAATGAACTGTCCTTTAGTATCATCTCAAAGGAATTCAGCAGTTTTGTCTGAGTGTAGAGTAACTGTAGGAATCTCTCCAGGAAACTAGACTGTTCCTTGATAATACTTCAGACATTTTATATCTCATAGACAGGCACTTTATGTGTGCTGACGGGCTCTCTTAAAAATGCTCTCTGAGTTTTTATTATATTATTAAATTACTCTTACGCTAATTATGACAAAATGTCACACAGATGTCTAACAGGATAAAATGATGAACATTTTATATCCAAAAGGTCAAAGGTCAGCTTCACTGTGACATCATAATGTAATGCAATAAACACTTTTCTGGCCATTATTCAACGTCCTATCTAAGGCGTCACTCTCATTCTTGTGAACACGATATCTCAAGAGCACCTCGAGGGAATGTCCTCAAATTTAGCACAAACATCCACTTGGACTCAAGTGTGATCTGCTTAGAATTTGGTGGTCAAAGGTCAAAGATCAAGGTCACTGTGACCTTGTCAGTCTCATTCTTGTGGATGTGATATCTCAAGAACAGCTATAGAGAATTTCATCAAATTTGGCAAAAACGTTCACTTGGACTCATCAATGAACTGATAAGAATTTGATCGTCAAAGGTGAAGGTCACTATAACCTTGCTTCCGTCTCAGCTTTGTAAACCCGATATCTCAAGAAGGCCTTGAGAGAATTTTTTCGAATTTGGCACAAACGTCCACTTGAACTCAAGAATAAACAGATCAGGATTTGGTGGTCGTAGGTCAAAGTTCCAGGTCACTGTGACCATGGCCTGACCGCAAGAATTCATACTCATGATTATGACAAAATTGGTGATGATGTGATAACATTTTATATCCAAAAGGTCAAAGGTCATCTTCATTGTGACCTCATACTGTTCTTCATAAAACACTTTTCTTCTGGAACAGAAGAGGAGACATTTGGTCAGATACTGAATTGGTGACTCTAATCCTGATTGTATAGATCTTCTGTGCTGTCGGGGTGAAGGTGTGCATGTTTTTAGAGACATGGATGGAAACTGTCAGGGAAAAATGACTGGTTCAATGAGGCATACAACCATGAGGGGGTAATTCAAGGCTCTTTTTTGGAGATAGCATCTAGTGGCCATTAGTAGAACTGCATCTTTAAAGTGTTTAAATTCAGCAGTTAGTTTTGGTTGCTGCTGCTTCAGTCAGTCCTGTGTGTCTGAAAACTTCCACAGAATAGAAACATTGTTGGTTTGCTTTGTGGGATCAATGTTTTTATCAACTCCTACAGTTTGGACTGTTTCCTGGAGGTTTTAAATGAGACTTTAGAGCCAAACAGTTAAAGTAAAATATCTCAAATGCACAGCGTGGTGTTCTGTGGGAAACAGTCCTGTTAGTCCTCGCTGAGCCATTACGAAGGGGGTCCTCCTGGAGTCCTCTTGTGCTTTCAGCAGAGGAACTCTTTTTTTTTAAAAGAGTTTTACTCTTCACTGTGTTGGATGTTCTGATGTGTTGTTGAGGAGGTAGAAAACTGAAGACAGCCCTCGGGAGGAAGCAGAGACAAAGATCCATCTGCTGTAGAAGAGAAGTTGTTACAAATCTGGCAGAGAAAGAGATCTGTGAGCTCGATGACAGCTGGATCTTCAAATACACATTTCTTTTGGAGGGAACATTTGGGATGAGGAGGCAGTAAGCAGAAAAATGCAACTTTTTACAGTGTTTGAATCATTTTTATTTCTTTATACACCACTGTTTATTATCAGCTGTTGATATTTCTCCTCTGCCCTGCAATAATAACTATTTTACAGAAATAAAACCAGTATTTTTCACTTCAGTGCATGTGTATTAAATATTAAATAAATTAATGATGACGGTAGGCTATATACACTCACTGGCCACTTTCTTGGTACACCTGTTCAACTGCTTGTTAATGCAAATAGCTAATCAGCCAATCATGTGGCAGCATTTAGTCATGTAGACATGGAAGACGAGCTGCTGAAGTTCAAACTGAGCATCAGAATGATGAAGAAAGGTGATGTAAGTGCCTTTGAACGTGGCATGGTTGTTGGTGCCAGACGGGCTGCTCTGAGTATTTACTGGGATTTTCAGCACAACCATCTCTAGGGTTTATAGAGGATGGTCCCAAAAAGAGAAAATATCCAGTGAGCCAAAATGCCTTGTTGATGCCAGAGGTCAGAGGAGAATGGCCAGACTGGTTCAAGATGATAGAAAGGCAACAGGAAGTCAAATAAGCACTGGTTCCAACCAAGGTGTGCAGAAGAGCATCTCTGAAGCAACAACACCTTGTCCAACCTTGAAGCAGATGGGCTACAGCAGCAGAAGACCACACCAGGTGCCACTCCTGTCAGCTAACAACAGGAAACTGAGGCTACAATTCACACGGGTTTTCTCACCAAAACTGGACAATAGAAGATTGGAAAAACCACATTCAGATGGAAGCATGGATCCATCCTGCCTTGTATCAACGCTTCAGGCTGCTGCTGGTGGTGTAATGGTGTGGGGGAGATTTTCTTAGTACCAACTGAGCATGGTTTAAACACCACAGCCTACCTGAGTATTGTTGCTGAGCGTGTCCATCCCTTTATGACCACAGTGTACCCATCTTCTGATGGCTACTTCCAGCAGGATAACGCACCATGTCACAAAGCTCACATCATCTCAAACATGACAATGAGTTCACTGTACTCCAGTGGCCTCCACAGTCACCAGATCTCAGTCCAATAGAGCACCTTTGGGATGTGCTGGAACGGGAGATTCTCATCATGGACGTGCAGCCGACAAATCTGCAGCAACTGTGTGATGTCATCATGTCAATATGGACCAAATTGACCAAGTGAAGCATCCATGTTTTAGAATTTGTTGTTTATTGTTTCTTTCTGTCATGGCTACATATGAGTGTGGACAGACCTAGACATAAACTATAGCAACAACTGTGAGGTGGTAATTCTGGTTTCTTTATGGTATGTTCCTCTTGTTCTCTATAGACATTATATACTGTCTCCTGCTGCGCTGTGTCCCTGTTGCTCTTGTATTGAGTCAGCCTGGATGACAGCATCAGTTAAAGACCTCAGCTGGACGGGTGGAGGGGTGGATGGAGGGAGGATTAGAGGGAGGGACTGAGGGCCACAGGAAGCTGCAGCGGGGCGTTCCCTCCATCTGGAAACATTTAGAGAGCCGCTCAGCTGAGGCTAAATTCCTCCTGAAGACATTCAACACACACACACACACACACACACACACACACACGCACAGAGGCAGGCTGACGTCAGCAGCATCACTGACAGATTAAACTCCACCATACAGACGCTGAAGGTTCAGTGAGATCACAGCTACTGCTCTGACACACACACATTCAGTCATATTCAGCAGTCTGGACACCGTCGACATGTTGAAGTGCACATGTGTGTGTTCTGCAGCTGATTTACAGTTCGCATGTGTGATCTGACCACCTGTGTGTCGAGGTGTCGACCTCTGTGTTTGTTTCGTCAGACTGCACGTGTGATTTGCTGCAGAAGAAAGTGCGTGTGTTAGCTGTATGAGTTCAGCGTGTTTTGTCACACTTATGTCATATCGTCACGCTCAGTTTAAGTTTTTCCGATCAGAGTTCATGAATCATGATTGAAATCATAGTTTCAGTGGAATTATTCTGCAATAATAAAGTTGAGAGAAATCCTCCTTCCCGTTCATCATCGAGTAATGCTGAAACTATTTATCTATTAGGTGATCAACAGGAGATAACTTTTATTAACTTATTCACCAGGAAACATGAGACCATACATGACGGCTGTTCATATTAAGCCAAGCAAAGGACTTGTTTATACCGAGTTTTGTCACCAGGTCTCACACTTGACTCTGCAGCTGCTCCTGAGGAACATATTGAACATAATGAGAGACTTTTTCCTGCTGTGTTCACACGTTACCTCGTCTGTTTTTCAGCTCATCTCTATCTACGGCTTCAAACCCAAAATGTTGACATGTTGGTGCAGTTTCCTTTGAGACTAAAGCTGAAAACACAGGCGTCGCCGCAGCCTGTCATGTGACGCACGAAAAGTGCCATTCCTAGCACACACCGGACACGTCGCCCTGCAGCTTGTTAACAGACGACCACGCAGAGTTATTATTACTTTTACTGAAAGATCTGTACGTCCTCCACGTCTGCGTTAGCGTCAAATCATGTGTGGACATCCTCTAATGAAACTCGATTTCTCACCTGAAGAGCCGATCTCCAGAGCTGTGACTCGCCAAGACGTATCTTTTTGGCCGTTGTCTCTATAATGACGGGATTGTGAGTCGTTTAGCTTGAGATATTTCTCCACCTCAACAATGAGTCTCAGATCATGAACGGTGCACAGTAATTCTTAGTTTCATCTCTTGTAGTGAAACCACCGCTGCGTCTGAGACACCTCACGACCTCCTGACAGAAAGTCTAGAAAGTCTAGCAGCCGTCACTTTGACCAATAAGAACACAGAGCAATATATGTTGCTTAGAAGACTGTACGGCAGCAGCACCCCAGGGATATTTCCTCTAGGGATGTTACCACACAGAATTAAAAGGAAAAATGATGGTGTGAAACAGCAGAGGCACTTTATCAACCCTCTGAGTTAACGTTACTGTCATTAGCATCAAGCTAGCAAAGAATGTTCTTTCTTCATAATGGTGGATATAAAGGAATAAAATTAGGGGCCTTTACTCAGCACAACTGCAGAGGTTCCCAGCTTGAAAGTAAAAAAACCCAAACACTGACTGGAGCATCCATGTTGTTCCTTCATATGTTAGCAGTCGAGCCTCTGAGCCGTATGGAGGCTTTTTAAAAATATGTTTCATGGAAACGTTGCTGTTGCATGTTTGGCTGCAGATCGTCTGCAGGGTGGAGCTGCTGCTGTTTGCCCGGTTGGCTGATGTGGTCAGAAAAGTTCAGCCTGGTCTGCTGCTTCCATCAGAGGGTGGAGTCTGTCTGCAGCGGCACGCTTCATGGCGAACAAGGAGGGAAACTTTATGTCTTTATTTAATTTCATGCAGTGACATCACTTGGGTTCATGACTTCAGGAATATCTGGGATGTTTGTCTGTTTGAATTCTGCCTCATCAGAAATAGAAGACACATTCATACATACCTGGTCAGTAAATATGGAGTTTATTAGCTGCAGCCAGCAGCTCTGGTGTGTGTTCTGCTGGTCGGTCAGTCCACAAGAATGTCCCACCCTTTGACAACCAGAGCTTCCGACCTACTGGCTACTGAGTTGCTCACATGCAACTAGTAGCCAGTAATTTACTGTAAATGTACCATTAGATATTTTACTGTATAGAATTTGGACTGTAATTGTGAAGAAGCAAACTACTAACTCAGTACTCTGATGTACAATTTCTGTGAGATTACAGCTAAATATAGTAATTTTACAGGCGCACACTGCTAAATCACAGTAATAAATACATGTAAACTGTGAAGTTATAGGTAAATACAGTAATGTGGTGGGCTTTTACTGTGAGGCTACAGTTAAATATGGTAATTCTTCAGGAGCATACTGCTTAATCACAGTAATATATGGATGTAGCTACTGTAAGATCGTAATACACAGCTGTCATTGCACAATAATTCACTGTAAAAATGATACAGTAATTTACTGTAAAAGCAAGGCAACCGGCCGCCAGTAATTTACTGCAAATATCAGTTTTATTTATTATTACACGCTAATAAAAATAAACCCATTGACCTCGTGTGAGGACATCATTTTTCATGCCTCCAGCCCAGACATTGTTTCCTTCCTTCCATCTGTCCCATTCTCCTGAACGCGATATCTCAAGAACGCCATGAGGGAATATTTTCAAACTTGGCACAAATGTCCACTTGGACTCAAGGGTGAACTGATTAGATTTTGGTGGTCAAAGGTCAAGGTCACTGTTACCTTGTGACTGTCTCAATTTCGCGAATGCAATATCTCAAGAACACCTAGAGGGAATTTCTCTACATTTATCAAAAACGTCCACTTGGACTGAACAATAAACTGATTAGAATTTGTCAGTCCAAGATCAAGGTCACTGTGACCTCACAAAACATGTTTTTGGCCAAACTGCATGAGTTCATACAGTGATTATGGCAAACATTCTCACAAAAGTCTAAAAGCTTATAGTGATGAAGTGACCTTTTATGTCCAAAAGGTCAAAGGTCAACTTTAGTCTGACACTGTCCTCCCGAGACCCTGCATCCTCGTATGACGGCATCACATTTTGGCTTTTCTTGACCGTAAACTTCATTCTTCTTAATTTAGACCTGTTGTCCTCGTCTGTGGACACTTTCTTGTGCCATCTAGTGGTAGTAAGACCAAAATACACAAATCCATGTAAAAACAAGATGGCAGCCATCTCTGCCAAGTCAGTCTGCAGTAGGGCATTAACGACTTTGATTTTTTTCAGGTCAACTTATCTGTCAATAAAGTCTAAGTCGAGTCGACAAGTCATTTGATGTCATCACATTGACACGGCGGAGGAAAGTGAAGTATCTCCACACATGTGATGTGTGTCTGTCACTCTCAGGCCCGAACATACTCGGGCGTACTAGTCATTCGGGCTTTCATAGTCGAGCGCACTTCCGCGTTGTAGTTTCCTGTAAAAATGTCCGTGAAAAATCCCTACAATGTGAAAAATACATGCCGAGCAGTCACTGGTGCGGGAGCGGAGTCCGCGCGGTTGTAAAATCTGAGCTTTGCGCGCACTGGGCTTGCGGACGTCTGCTTTGAGTCTGTGCGGACCTCTGCTGAGTCTTTTCCGCCTACGTTCCGCCCGAGTATGTTCGGGCCTTAAGCCAGTCAGAGGCAGCGATTGCATTCCGTACACAAGCACACACAGAGAGAGAGAGAGGGGAAAAAACACACGACTTGTCGACTCCTCCTGGGGGGTGTCGACTTGTGCCACTGACGTTGACACATCGACAAATCGACTTTTCTGTTAATGTCCTAGTCTGCAGCTGCACAAAAGTGAACAAGGTCCAAAACCTGATCACATTTTATGTTTGACACATGTTTATTTATGATTAATAATGTTCGTAGATTGATATGGCAACAAATTTGACCAATTTTAGCAACAGTAACAAGCTAAGACACTGTTAATTAGGAAGTACTCGTTTAAGGGCATTTAGACTTCTTTTTTTTTTTTTTTTTTTACTCTTTCAGGTCCTACTGATCCCATATAGCTAGGAGAAATTAAAAATGCCTACCAAACAATAGTTCAGGTCTCAGGAGGATATAGTGTTCTGTCCATTACGCAGCGGCATATCTCAGGAACAGAAGAGGAGACATTTGGTCAGATACTGTGTGAAGCGTCCATGTTTTCACTGACATGGATGTAATGTGTAACTTCAGCTTGAGTGATTCGCAGAGGCATCAAACCGCCAGGAGGTAATTCTAGTTTTAAGAAACGATTTACTGTTCAAAGACAATGATTAGTTTTTTATACTTGTTACTCCGTTCTCATCCCAAATAGAGCTAGGAGACATTAAAGATACAAATCAAATGAAAGCTGCAGTCTCAGGAGGTTAGTTTGTAATCATAATCCTTTTTCCCAGATTATTTCTCTTATTTTCGCTTCATTTTTCTCCACTTCACTTTTACCCAGTTCTGTCTTTCCTTGACTTAATTACTTTTCACCTAATTTTCCCACCTTCACTTCACTTTTCAGTTTTTTGTTCTTCTTTTCTTCTCACTCTTCTTCGCTACATTTTGTTTAACTTCTCCTCCCTTCCAATCTATTCACTTTTCACTTCACCTCTATTCATCTTCCTTCTCTTCTTTCTCTCCTCTCTTCTTCTTCTGGGGTTTAAATCTCAGTGTTTCATTGAGTCACTGTTGGATCTGAGCCTAACTTAACTTCTTAAATGTGACAGCTCAGCCCCCTGGGCTTTCAGCCAGTTATCCCTCCCTTCATCCCTGGACTCTGTCCTCCTCTGTCCCACCCACTCCAGTTCATCCAGCCCAGTCCTGGTCTCTGGTTTCACTGGTTTTCTTCAGTCCTGCTCCAGTAAATGAACTCAGTGACCAGCGTGGCATCACTGTTCCACAGAAAGAATACGACTGCAAAGTTTATTTTCTGTAACTTCATTAAAGCCTGAATTCTTTCTTCATGTGCAACATGTTAGTCTGGAGGTTTAAACTGGTGTCCTCTCACAGAGTTGGTGATTCAAACTAAACTTTCATCTCTGTCAGAGAAAACTGATCTGAGTTCAGACTGTTTACTTACAGCACAGCTACACTCACAGATAACTGAGCCTCCTACCTGCCTGTCAAACACCATCAACCCACAAACCTGTGGAGGCCTGCGGGGATCTGCTGGGAAGTCAGGCAGCCAGTGGCTGCTTGCTCCACTGCCGTTTAGCAGCTAGTTAAACATCCTGGCGCAGACTATTTACTGGAGTTTACCAGCCTGTCGCTCAATTGGCATTTGAAGAAAATTACAAGCACGGCCGTTCTCGGCTTTTAATGTCCATTAGTCCACCACGAACATTTTCACCATGTCTTGCCTAGTCAACCAAAATGAAACATAGATTTTGACTTAGTTTGTATGATCAAGGTCTATTTTTAGCTTGTCATCGTCTTGTTTTCGTCATGCAAAAAAGGTCATTGACATAAATTTTTTGTCAGCAAAATTGACACTGATGGAAGGAGGCTAAAGAGCCGCATGTGGCTCCGAAGCCATGGGTTGCCTACTCCTGGCCGAATTAACAACTTCTACACTAGTAAGCAGTGATGTCATATTAGTGACAGTTTCCTCTCATCAGATTCGCTAGCAATATTTAGAAATTTAGTCAAAGCCCAGATATACATGAGAAGGTTTTACGGTGATATTGGCAGCCCCACAGCCAGAAGAACATGTTGCAAATCCACTAACACGTTACATCGATTCTCGGATGCATTGCGATGCAGACGTTGACAATTCGGCATCGATTCACTAACATGATGTTGACGGAACAAAAGAGGTGGAACTCAACTGCGAAGTCAGCGTAGCACTCGGACAGTCTACAGCGCGGACAAGCTGAAGTTAACTTGTATTAATTCATCTTCACAAAAGACAGTGGTTGCAGCTTGTTTTAATTTAATGTCTAAATAATTCCATCTGCGAGGCGAAAATGAAGTATGTTGTGAATACTTCCTTACACCATCACCCAGAGACTAACCTTGACAAGAGGAGCAGCGATCGGCACGTAAACCAGCTGACCAAGACATGCTGCAGCATTAACCAAACAATCAAACATTTTGATGCATTGATAATCATTTTATTATCGAATCATTACCCTCTGAATCATAATGGAATCGAATCGTGAGGTGCCTGCAGATTCCCACCCCTACATATCAATGTTTCTAAAGTGACGTAGTATATAAGCTGCCTTTGTCATCTGGAGGTGGAGGGGATGGTGGATGGAGTGACACCTGCCAAGCTGCAGATCACTGTTCAAGACAAATAAACAACAAAACCAGTTGTGATTAGGGAGTCATTGCTGTGTTTCTGACAGATATTTGGGCACCAAATGTGGGTGTTTTTAGTGGCCTGGTGCTGTTTGCCAGCTGTGGTGGTGCCAAGAAAAAGACATCACTGTGTTTCCAGCAGGGATTGCGCCTCTAAACTGGGTATTTTCAGCCAAAATAAGATATTTTCTTAACCATAACAAAGTGATTTGACCACATTAGCCACAGCAGTGTTGAAATATGAAGTTTCAACATATCCTCTACATAATTATGTACAAATGTAACGGATCTGTGGTTTGCAGAAACATTTTGTCTGGCTCTCTTTGCCGTTCCTCAGTGAGAGACTGTAAGTCTCCTGTTTGTAGTCTGGACTGCCTGTAGTGAAGCAGTTTGGAGTGTTTTAGGAATTATGTGTTTTTCCTGCATTTCTAACCAGCCCCCATTCATTTACCTCAGGTTTCCTCTGTTGAACTCTAAACACATTTTTTCCAAGACGTAAATACAGTGAGTTTCAGCACTGAGAGGAAGTAGTATTGTTAGACTGAAGGTGTTTCCCTTTGAACGGGAAGTGGAACAAGTTAAGTAATCAGTCGTCAGTTATTAAACCCTGCAGGAGAGTTTTCTGTCTGCGTTCAGCCGGAATGAGCCTCGTAGCTCTGCAGGAAATGTATTTACCACTGGTTCACTCATTAACTGACACAGCATCGTCACATCTCCAGGGACAAACACCTGAACCTGCAGGTGTAACGTGAAGCTGAGGAGAGAAGCTGTTCCTCCTCTCAGAGCCGACAGCATGAGGCACCTTTAGACATCATTTATTCATGAAGGGACAATTTCAGGCTGGAACACTTCCCAGCGCAGCTGATTCTGCACAACCAGAGTAAATCCTGCTTTGCATGAGGAGGTCAAAACTCCAGCAACACTGATAGAAAAAAAAAGGAAACGTAATTGTTAAATGTTTCAGCTTGTGGCCTTCGTCAAGGTCCTCATAAAACACAATATGAGCATAACAGTGTGAGCAAACACAGCAGCAGGGCTACCATCAAACACTGAGCCTTTAAACGGTCCCATCAAACATACCACACCGATACTGAAACGGCTCAGCTCCAACCATTAGATAATGTTAGCCATGTGATGCTAACACTTAGCCCTGTCACTGCGTGTGTGTTCCCCCATGACGCTCGCAAGGGCATCATCTGTGATTGGTTTAGAGAAACAAAACAAGTCAGTGTTTTTTCTCAGATCTTTCTCAAGTGCTGGCACAGTGCTGTAGATATAGGTCTGGCTACGTGAGACTAGTTTCCACATGTTGAACCCACCAACAAACGTCTTTTTTTTTTTTTTTTGTGATTTCCCAATATATATAATCTGCATCATATCGACGTCCTGCATCCACAGAATAAGAACTCGCAATACCTGACAACCAAACAAAACATACGACACACATATAAAACAAAGAAGCTCAACATCTTTCATCGTCGATCAACTGTAACTGGAACAATATGATCAGATCTGATCACTTTATCATCATCATGTCCCACTTGCCGACACTCTAAAAACAAATCTAACGTAGGTTTAAATTTAATTTTTTTTGTATTTCAACAGTTGCTGTCTTTTTTGAACTCTAATATATTTCTTTTTCTCCAGCGCAGTCGTGCAGGGAGAGTTGTGGATATTTTTAGTGTTTGAGAAGAAGTTTCTGCTGAAGACAGATTTAATTTTGTTGTGCGTGTTTGATATGAGAGCAGCTCAGTTAGACGAGGAGGGCGATGCATTAAAACCAGCTGACACAGTATTTAATCCAAGCTGATATAATCAGGTTAACATGAGAGGAGCCAGCTGCAGCAGGAGGTGTGTCACTGTCCTGTGATCATCGTACGACATGATGGCATGAGTGTGTGTGTGTGTGTGTGTTGTGTCCACAAACAGTCAGAGGTGTGTCACCCTGCAGTGATGTTATAAGTGTGAACAGCAGTGCCTCCATGTTGATGTTTAGGTTGAAATCTGATGCAGGAGACATGAGAACACGCCGTAGCATCAAAGATTAATTGATCAAAAATGATTTGAAAGTCTGTTTCTGAAGGAGTGAAGAATTGGGATGTAGTTTAACTTGTTTTAATAATTCTGTCCTGAGCTCTGCAGGACTTGAGACGTTCTTTAATTGACAGATTTTCTGTCCATGTGTTGATTTAAAAAGGTCTGATGTCTCTCTTTTTTAAAGATATTTTTTGGGCATTTTTTACCTTTAATGGACAGGACAGTTAAGTGTGAAAGGGGGGGAGAGAGGGAGTGACATGCAGCAAAGTGGCATCCACCGACGCCCCAAAAGGTCTGATGTCTCTGTTTTAAAGCTACAGTTGTCAGACTGCAGTGAAAGTCTGGAGGCTGACGTGTTGCTGTATTAATAAATAAAGCTGCGTGTTTACTGAAGGTGTTTCTGTGTGTGTGTGTTCAGGTACACTGGCTCTATAGTCATGTATGTACACTCCGGCTGGCGTTTGTGTGATTGTAGTGTAAACTGTATTTTAAAGGTGACCTTTAATGCTGTGTTGTCACTATGGGTGACACACACAGCAACAGGCTACAAGTCAATTTCAATGGAAGCTGGTGACGTGAAGCTTCAAACTGACGCTCAACACTGAGGGCGGTGTGACGAGCTACAAATCAAAGTTGAGCAGGCTTCAGCTTTTTTCAGCACTTCAGTGACTCGGTGAAGCATCAACTGATTGTATGGTTTTGTTAGGGATGCATGATAATATCCGACCGTACATCATCAGTATCAGCCAATATCAGCTGCTCTATCGGCCCAGTGATGCAGAAGCAACGCTATTCATCTGAAATTAAGAATCCTTGTGTTTTTGTTACATGAAGCCCAGTTCAGACCAAAGATTCACGACGAGACGAGTTGAAACAGACAGCTAGCTGCAATGCTCCTTTCTGCAACGTTGTAAAAACCTGCTGGTTCACAAGAAGTGACCACGATGAGACATGTATCATCTCTAGTCAACGACTCTCTGTGCTTCTGATCTGTAACGTCGACAGGAAGTGACCACCATGAGACGGCGTGTCGTCTCTAGTCAACAACTCTCTGTGCTTCTGATCTGTAACGCTGACAGGAAGTGACCACCATGAGACGGCATATCATCTCTAGTCAACGACTCTCTGTACTTCTGATCTGTAACACTGACAGGAAGTGACCACCATGAGACGGCGTGTCGTCTCTAGTCAACAACTCTCTGTGCTTCTGATCTGTAACGCTGACAGGAAGTGACCACCATGAGACGGCATATCATCTCTAGTCAACGACTCTCTGTACTTCTGATCTGTAACACTGACAGGAAGTGACCACCATGAGACGGCGTGTCGTCTCTAGTCAACAACTCTCTGTACTTCTGTTCTGATTTGCAGCTTTTCAGACTTATTTTGTGGCTGAATATAATTTGTAGCTTCTTAAAATCTGAATGAGGAAAAAAACTTCCTGAACAATTCACAGTGAAGGAATTCTAACCACGATAAATTTCAGCTGGTTGCAATCTGCAGTCCTCACCACTAGATTCCACTAAATATTCCAAAATCTTAAACACTGGACCTTTAATGAAAGCAAAATGGCTGTTGTCCACTAATAAAAACATAGTTATGAGTATTATGTTCCATTTCTGCAAATAGATCCTCCTAAAGCCTACAGTCTGGAGCTTTAAGGTTAAAAAGTGTTACGCAAGTCCCTTTTGTGCTGTTTGTGTCAGTGTGTGTGTGTGTGTGTGTGTGTGTGTGTGTGTGGCCTGTATGGAGCAAGACTTAATTTTTAAAATCTGGACTCTCAGATGAGACCAGTTTGGATTCACTGATGAGAACATTTTTATTTTCCTTAATCCTGACTCCCATTAAAACTCAACAAAACATAATTACATCACATTTTTTTCTGATGGTTTCACAGACTCATTTCATTCACACCCTACTGTGTGAAACATTTTTATTTTTGTCACATCATGTTATACAGACAGGAGAATGAAAGCAGCAGCAGCTCAGTGTGAACCACTGAGCGTCTGTTTTTAGTTTTACATTTTATTCCGCTAACAATTTGCAAAAAGATCTTTGAAATTGTTTGTGGTCTGAAACAACAGGACTCACAGTGAAGGAGAAAACTAGAGTCGATCACAGATAGAAATCTGAGAAGGATTTTCTGCCAGTAGAAAAGTTCTCAAAGCTTTTGTCTCCATGTAGTTTCCAGTTCAGAGCTGAGTGTCACCCAGTTCTAGAGGAACCACACCCAAACTGCTGCCACATATCACTTTACACGCACACACACACACACACCCTGACACACACACATTTAAAGACATAGTATAGCAGCTGTAATGCCCTCAGTGCTCTCTGTCGTCCTTTTCAGATTCACACACTGAATCTGCATGTTTGCATTTTCCTCTCAGAGTGTTGGAAAGCTTCGTGTTCCACCTCCGCAGCTCCCACCATCAGTGTGAGAGATTTGACATTCAGTAATGAATTCAGTCAGAGGGCAGAGGGACGGGCACCGGGACGATAAATCAGCTGGTCCTGTTCAGAGTTGGAGGGCGTGTGAATCCTGCAGCTTAGCTGGAGACTTTGATTCCACATGTTGAACTCAGGAGATGTGAGGTGTTGATGCAATCACTTCCTCTCAACACATGATGAAATATTCTGGTAAACCTTGTGAATTTCAGCAGTTTACTTTTCAGTTTTCTAGAACATTTTTCATTGAGTTGTTGTGATGCAGATAACAGATACAGATAGTATCAGCGTGCCTCAGATAATGCCTAAAATGCTGAATCAGGTATCGGTAAGTTGATTCATTTTCTGTAAGCGCTTATCCTGGTGGGGGGGGGGGGGGGGGGGGGGTGAAGCCTATCCCAGCTGACACTGGGTGAGAGGCAGGGTTCACCCTGGACAGGTCACCAGACTATCACAGGGCTGACACATAGAGACAGACAACCATTCACACTCACATTCACACCTACGGACAAGTTAGAGTCACCAATTAACCTGCATGTCTTTGGACTGTGGGAGGAAGCTGGAGCACCTGGAGGAAACCCACGCTGACACAGGGAGAACATGCAAGAATTTATTAATAACCTTTAAAGTAGTTTAACACCCACATAAAAACAGCAGTTTTCCCGTTCTTAGGCACAAACGGCCGTAAATCAAAATTCCTCTTCATCTCTCTGCACAGTGCTGTGCAGGCTACCGTTGTGCAGTCGCCAATCTGGTAAAGTGAATGATTTCACTTTACCACACAGAAACCGCACTGCCTTCTTTTTATATGATGCCACTAGTAAACACTTGCTGCACCTTCTTATTGTTTCCAGACAACCACCCCATCACCTCCTGACCCTAACCTCCCTGTGTAATCAATCTACTGCTTATTTATTTTAGTTATTTTATAATAATCAGTGTGTAGTTGCTGCCATGTTGAGGCAGAGGGTGCTGTCTGTAGCTCTGGTTGAGGGTGAGAGGCTGTCAGCAGATAAACAGAGATCTGTGTGGGTACATGAGACCCTAAAAAAGACAGAAGACACAGAAGACCCACCTCTCAAATAATCCGATTGGATAATGGGATGGGGTTTCATTGGTTAAAGTTATTTGAGTGGATCGTTCCATGTGTTTATACAGACATGATTATGAAAGGGTGAATCTTCTGTCTGCAGGTTATGACTTTGCGGAGGTCCTGCGTTGGTTCGGGGAGCGGGTGGATCGGATCATTCTGCTGTTCGACGCTCACAAACTGGACATTTCAGACGAGTTCTCCGAAGCCATCAAAGCCTTCAAAGGACAAGACGACAAGATCCGAGTCGTCCTCAACAAGGCCGACCAGGTGAGAGGATGAGGATGATTCAAGATGAAGAGCTTCATCACTTTCAGAAAGATAAAATAACCTCGTCCTCCTCACCTGTGCTCTCAGGTGGACACGCAGCAGCTGATGAGAGTGTACGGCGCCCTCATGTGGTCATTGGGAAAAGTGATCAACACTCCAGAGGTGGTGAGAGTTTATCTGGGATCCTTCTGGGCCAAACCCCTGCAGAACACCGAGAACAGGTCAGATATTCATTCATTCATTCATTCATTCATTCATTCATTCAAACCCCTGCAGAACACAGAACAGGTCAGATATTCATTCATTCATTCAAATCCCTGCAGAACACAGAAAACAGGTCATTCATTCATTCGTTCATTCATTCATTCAAACCCCTGCATAACACCAAGGACAGGTCAGATAATCGTTCAGTCATTCATTCATTCAAACCCCTGCAGAACACCAAGAACAGGTCAGATAATCACTCATTCATTCATTCATTCATTCATTCTTTCAAACCCCTGCACAGCACAGAGAAAAGGTAATTTATTCATTTGTTCATTCATTCATTCAAACCCCTGTACAACACCAAGAACAGGTCTGATAGTCATTCAGCCATACATTCATTCATTCATTCATTCAAACCCCTGCAGAACACTGAGAACAGTTCACATATTTATTCATTCATTCATTCAATCCCCCTGCAGAATACTGAGAACAGGTCAGACATTTATTCATTCATTCATTCATTCAAACCCCTGCAGAACACCAAAAACAGGTCAGGTATTTGTTTGTTTGTTTGTTCGTTCATTAAACCCTGTAGAACACAGAGAACAGGTCATTCATTCATTCATTCAAACCCCTGCAGAACACAGAGAACAGGTCATTCATTCATTCATTCATTCAAACCCCTGCAGAACACCAAGAACAGGTCAGATAATCACTCATTCATTCATTTATTCATTCATTCAAACCCCTGCACAGCACATAGAAAAGGTCATTCATTCATTTGTTCATTCATTCATTCAAACCCCTGCACAACACCGAGAACGGGTCTGATAGTCATTCAGTCATATATTCGTTCATTCATTTAAACCCCTGCAGAACACTGAGAACAGGTCAGACATTTATTCATTCATTCATTCATTCATTCATTCATTCAATCCCCGTGCAGAACATCAAAAACAGGTCAGATATTCCTTTGTTCATTCGATCGATCATTAAACCCCTGCAGAACACTAAGAACAGGTCATTCATTCATTCATTCATTCAAACCCCTGCAGAACACCAAAAACGGGTCAGATTTCACTCACTCCCTCATTTATTCATTCAATCAGTCAGTCATTTATTCAAACCACTGTAGAACATCAGGTCAGATAGTCATTCAGTGTTTTGTTCATTCATTCAATATTATTATATTCTTTTAACTGTTTTATTTATTAATTACTTCATTCATTCATTAATTTGGATGCCTGCTGTGCCACAGCTAGACAACTATACATAATCCTGCACATTTATTCTTATTCATTCATTCACTCCTCAGGCGTCTGTTTGAGGCGGAGTCTCAGGACCTCTTCAGGGACATCCAGAGTCTCCCGAGAAACGCAGCACTCCGTAAACTCAACGACCTCATCAAGAGAGCAAGGCTGGCCAAGGTGAGCCAGGAAGTGACACGTTGTGTTTGGAGTTAACACGGAGACCTGCTGAGTTTTGATTGGTCCTGGAATTCTGGGAATATCCTGGAATGCTTGGCTGTGTTTCAGAGACAGAAAGAAAGTCAGGAAATTTGATCACTCTCATGAGATGGAAGTTTGAAGGGAGTGTTTGTGTTTTCTCAGGAGTCAGCAGAGAGGTCCTGGATGTTGTTAGCTTAGCTTAGCATAGAGACAGGAAGTGGGGAAAAATACCATAGTAACAGACTTTACCCTAAATCAGTTTCAGTAGCTTTCGTTTTACTTTGAAGAGGAACTAGTTCTTCTGTCTGAGGATCAGAAACAAAAGTGAGGTTATATTTAAAGTCAGAGTGGAAAATGAAGGTCAGACTTCTGTGGTGACCTCAGAGACGCTTCATTCAGACTGATCCTGGAGCTGTCCTCAGAATGAACACATGAATGTTCCGCTGTTCTTTTTTAAACCCTCTGAGAAGGGAAGGAAGGTCGAGCTAATAAATCAGAGGTCAGTTTGAAAGGTGTGGAACCTGAAGGTGCTCCATCAGTCTGACGGTGTTTGAAGTTCAGAGGGTGGAGCTGAATGTTTCTGTTGTTCGACTTCCTCCAGGAAAAACCTTCTTTCTTTCATGTTTCAAAGAAACGTCAGGAGTGATGCTTGTTTTCAGCTCTCAGATATTTAGCGCTTACCTCACCTCCTCCACCTCCTTTACTTCCTTTACTCCTTGCTCCCTTCACATGTTTTACAAACTTAACCTCTGTCTCTTTTACTTTACTGCACCTTCTTTATGTTCTTAACCTCCTTCACTCACTCCACCTCCGTCAACGTTTACTTTCTTCACTTTTCATGCCTCCGTGCCGGTGATACCGATGGCCGCAGGCATTATGTTTTCGGGTTGTCCGTCCATCTGTCCTACCCATTCTCATGAAGGCGGTATGTCAAGAACACCCTGAGGACATTTCTTTAGATTTGGCACAAACATCCACTTCGAATCAAGGATGAATTGATTTGTTTTTGGCAGTCACATGTCAAAGGTCAAGGTCACTGTGACCTTGCATCAATCTCATCCTCTAACTCATCTCACTCTTGTCCGTCTCTTTCTTGTGAACACAATTTCCCAAGAACACCTTGAATTTTTCCAAATTCCCTCAAGGATGAACTGAGTAGATTTTGGTGGTCAAAGATCAAGGTCACCGTGACCTTGCATTCACCTCATTCTCTAAAACAGAAAATCTCAAGAACATTTTGGAGCGAATTCCCTTTTATTTGGCACAAGCATCCACTTTGAGACATGGATTAACTGATTAGAAGAGGCGAAGGTCACTTTGACTTTGCATACATCTAATTTGACACAGATCTGTGACTTTTGACACTCAAGTTTGACACAGACGACCACTTGGACTCAACAATGAACAATAAGAATTTGGTATTCAAAGGTCAAGGTCACTGTGACCTTATGCATGTCTCATTTTTGAACACGATATCTCAAGAACGCCTCAAGGGAATTTCTTTAGATTTGACATGAATGTCCACACGGTCTCAAAAATGATTTGACTAGAATTTGGTGGTCAAAGGTCAAGGTCACTCTTACCTCATGAACACAGTACCTCAAGAACATCTTGACAGAATTAACTCAAATTTGGCTCAAACATCCACGTAAACTTGAGGATGAACTGAGGCATACAGTTTCTAATTCTACTTTCCTCCTTCACTTCCTTTTTATCTCCTCTGCCACTGTTTACTTCAGCCTTACTAAAGCTCAGTGAGTCAGTGGAGTGTTGGACTAAAAGGAAAAGCCTCTTGTGTTTCACCTCATTTTGTATGTGGGTTTTTTGTCCCCTGAAAATTAACTGGATAGTTACTGGTTTGCAGGAGTCGGGCTGTTGAAAGCAAAATGAACCACAACAGACATCACTAGCCCTAACAGAGAACGTAGTACTCAGTGTTTCTGTAATCTGTTAATCTGTCTGTAAGAGGAGTAACTTTTGTCCATATTTCACCCTCATTTATTTTAATTACAAACACAGACGACGTTGAAAAGCATTCATCATGTGTGAATTAGCAGCCTTGTTGTTAATGATTGTTTGTTGTTTCCTGTTCTGAAGGACTTCTTGTTTGTCTGCTGGGTGGAGTTAATGAGAGCGCTGAGAGTATTTAATCAGCCTGGAGCTGCCTGGTGTTTCCGCTGTGGGATCAGTTGGATGTGATCAGTGAGTGTGTCGATGCTGTGTGAATGAAGCAGACACAGATGTGAGGGATAAAGTCAGTGTAAGAGCCCGGTTATTATTATTGAGCCTGTTATTATTCAGCAGGTTTCAGTTCTGGAGGAAAAGAACACTTTTTGGCCGCGGTCCATCAGCAGCTGATGATTGTTTTCTCTGCAGAGTTCATGTTCTCAGAGGGAAGTCCAACACGGTCTGATGCATTCAGACCAGTTTTATCAGGTTTCCTGCAGTTTCCTATATATTCCACCTTTTCCACTGCAGGAACTTTATGTAACACGACACTTTTTCATTCTCGCCGGTTCTGCTTTTGTTTCTCTGTTTGCCTTGTGAACCAGATCCTGGAGCTACATGTGGGCTCAGGTGCAGGTTTAGAGTCTCAGTGGTGTGATCTGTTTGTGGTGTAAAGTAAAACTGAACAGCATGACAGCAGACATGTGATCTTAACATGATGTTAAACTGCTGGAACTGCAGGAAGCGATCTTATAAGTGACATATTTATGAAAAGTTATTTGTTAACTATGGTTTTTATCCCCAGGGGTAAAAAGCTGTTAAAACAGAGGTGTGTTCCGTCATTTATCGGCTCAATAAACTCATCAGGTTCAGTAGCAGCATCAACATTTGTTTTTAATGTGTTTGCAGTCATGGAAAAACCTGGAAAAATCATAAAATTAGTATAAATCTTTGAAAGTTTTGGAAAAGTCATGGGATTTATTTGTGTGTAATGAAACTGTTAGCGGGGGCGGCACGGTGGTGTGGTGGTTAGCACTCTCGCCTCACAGCAAGAGGGTTGCCGGTTCGATCCCGGGCGTGGGAGCCCTTCTGTGCGGAGTTTGCATGTTCTCCCCGTGTCAGCGTGGGTTCTCTCCGGGCACTCCGGCTTCCTCCCACAGTCCAAAGACATGCAGGTTAATTGATAACTCTAAATTGTCCGTAGGTGTGAATGTGAGTGTGAATGGTTGTCTGTCTCTATGTGTCAGCCCTGTGATAGTCTGGCGACCTGTCCAGGGTGAACCCTGCCTCTCACCCGATGTCAGCTGGGATAGGCTCCAGCCCCCCCGCGACCCTCAAGAGGATGAAGCGGTTAGAAGATGAATGAATGAATGAATGAATGAAACTGTTAGCATAATCTTCTGTGGATAACCTAATATAAGAGCAAATTTATAAAAATTTAAACGTAATATGCGTCAGTGTGTGATAATGTTTTGTTTACCATCACATACATTTCTTCATTATCTCCCCACATTCCTTCTCTCCCTTCGTGAAATTGTCTGGTCAGAGTTTGAATCTGATATGTTTGAAAAGTGCCGGGCAAGGAGGGAAAAAAAAAATTAAAAAAATTATTTAGGGTCCTTGAAAAATTATGGATTTTTTTTTTTAAATTTTGTCCATGAAAATGTGTCTGAACCCTGTGTCTCAGCCATGTCACAGAGACACAGGTTTGGTTTGTTCTGTTAACACACGGCTGCACGATATGACGAAGATATGTGATCATGGTGAATATCAGGATAACAATATCACCTGCAAGAAACATTATATTGTATGATATACACAGATCAGCAGTTTGATCCCTGGCTATATTTGAGCAAGATACTGAACCCCAAATTGCTCTCAGTGGCTGTTCCATCAGTGTGTCACTGCGTGTGAATGGTTGCTGAATAGCAGGTGGCGCCATGGTAGCCTAGGCCACCTGTCAGTACGTTTACATGGACAGTTTAATTCCACTTTTAATCGGAATGAAAGGCCATTCCGATTAAAAGTGGTCATGTAAACAGTCATTCCAATAGAAAAATGGTCATTCTGATTGAAAATTAAATCTGATTAAAGGGTAAAGTTCATTCCGGTCTTTCTGCGCATGCTCGTTTCCTTGCCCTTTTGGCGCGATGACATATATAGCGCACATAGCAACGGGCTGCATGGCAACGGGCTGAGATAGAGCTGTCGGACTCATTGCACTCACCGGTTTCCATTCGCCACAGCACGGTCTTCTATCTCCCTTCTTCGACCTTCCACCTCCCTTCTCCTCCTCAACAGACGAAGCATTAGCAGAACAAGGTTGTTGTCGTACTGCTGCTTCAAGAATATAAGCAAAACAAGCCCGAAAAAGGCACTAAGAACGGCGTCCTCAAGCATCTTGTTATCCGGAGTGAGGACTACAGTGTTTTCTTCCGGTAAACACATAACATCCGCCCCGCTCCCTATCCAATCAGAAACCTTCCCTGCCCCAAACCTTGCGCAGACCTGAATAAAGGCGTTTGAACTGATCTCCGTGTAAACCCTCATTCGGAATGAATATTTCCCATGTAAACTACCTGGAAAGACTTTAATTCCGAATGATTTTATTCAGATTTATTTCATTCCGAATTAGAAGCCTTCATGTAACCGCAGCCAATGTGTGGGTGAATGTGACATGTGGTGTAAAAGCGCTTTAAGTTGGCAGGAGACTAGAAAAGTGCCATACAAGTACAGGTCCACTTACCAAAGGTGATTTGAAAATCTGTGTTATCACAGTGTGAAGTCTACGAGCTGAGCAGGAACTTGTTGGCGGGGTGAGGGGAAAAACACTTCTGTGCATATTCAGTGAGCCACATACTGTGGAAGTCACCAGAAGCTAGAAAACTTTATTGCCTTAATCACCAGGTGAGCAACTCCACTGGAATGAATAAGCGCCATCTTGATGTCTACTATCTAGGCATTATTGAAACCTATGGTTATATTTTACCCTTACCACCTACTTGTTTTCACCAAAGGGATCTTGAATGCATCATAATGTAACTCAGTGTACAACCTCCGTTAGCTTTTAATTCTAGCCGCCGACTGCTAACAGCTAGCGTTACCGAGCTCTCCTCATGCTGTCAACATGGATTTGTTGTTCACCGTGTAGCTTTATCAGGGAAACAACAGGGTGCATCCTGTGACATGTCGATAGTGACTTTACTGCTTCCTTCCTGATGGCGTCTGGGGGAAGGTCAAAAACATTTTCTGTTGCCCACGGGACAACAGGACGCTGTTAGTCTGGAGTTCTGCTTTTCAGCCTGCGTAAAATTGATGTGACACAAGAGAAAAACATCATCCACTGCCATTGGTGAAGGTTATTTTATTTGCTGATAGGCTGATGGCAGTCAACCAGGCAGATATCGGCCAGTAATGATGTTCATCCCTCGTTCTGTGTCAAGTCTCACAGTTGGGGTAGTTTGGATAAACAAGCAAAGATTTCTCCACATTTCTCTCATGATTGTGAAG
Organism: Epinephelus lanceolatus; assembly: GCF_041903045.1. Taxonomy (NCBI): domain Eukaryota; kingdom Metazoa; phylum Chordata; class Actinopteri; order Perciformes; family Serranidae; genus Epinephelus; species Epinephelus lanceolatus. Next base: position 40,066,954 of record NC_135748.1, read on the forward strand.
TTTTGTCTCAGGCAGAATCGCTGTGTCTCGAGGGACCGTCCTCTCGGGGTTCTTGGTTGCAGCTCCCAGTCCCACACTGGTTTATAATGGGATGTTCCTGCAGTGTATAAAGAACAGCTCTTATTCACATCTGCTGAAACCTTTTGGAAAACAAATGGTTTATTTTTTGCCAGACTTATTGACTCCTCCGACCGTTGGCTCGTCTGTCAGAGCATATTTTTGTTCTTCCTCCCTCGATTAAATATTGATTAATGACACTGATGTACTCAGAAATTCGGTGACCTCACTCCATCCATTTATACTCCCTCCCTCCTTTCCTTCCTTCCTTCCACCTCCCATAATGCTGTTGGCCAGTGTGAAGGATCAGAGGGTCTCTGCTCTCCTGCATTCCTTCCTCCTTCTGCTGCTCCTCCTCCTCCTCCTCCTCCTCCTCCTCCTCCTCCTCAGTGTAGTTTACCTTCTGACCCTGCGCCGTTCAGTCTCCTGCTGTTCTTCTTCACTCCTGAAACTCCTCCTTCATCACTGTCATCCAGACTTAAGATTATGTTTCTATTCAAGGAAGCAAAAACCTTTTTCCTTTTTATAATTTAGTCTTTCGTCGAGCATTTTAACCCACTGAGACAAAATTATGAGATACTTCAGTGGTGGAACGTGAAAACACCTCTGTAGTGACAAACACAGATAAATCACAGTCAGTTCATTAGTTAAAATATATAACGTTTTAAAATGTTAAATGTCTTTGTCCCTGTTTCTGTTTGAGTGTACCTGTCCTCTGTCTCTGTTGACTTCAGTCTTCCTGTCTCAGCTGTGTGATTGAGGAAACTGATGTATAAACAGCGCTGTTGTTGGACGAAGCTCAGCGGAGGTCTGACTGCAGGCTGTGTGTGTTTGTGTGTGTGTGTGTGTGTGTGTGTAGCCTTCCCTTTCGAGGAACTGTTATCTGAGTTGGAAGAGAAAAATGTTAACGGTTGTAAAAATTGTGCGACTGTTCCTTTAAACACAGCAGCTGATTCTGGTTGATATTTTGTGAGTTATTTTGATGTGCTTTCTGCAGCCGTTGTGACCGACAGCTAACACTCTTCTTCTTCTGTTGCCTCCGCTGTCGTTCCTGCAGGTGCACGCTTACATCATCAGCTACCTGAAGAAGGAGATGCCATCTCTGTTCGGGCGGGAGAAGAAGAAGGAGGAGCTGATCATGAGGCTGCCGGAGATCTACACCATCCTGCAGAGAGAGCATCACATCAGCCCCGGGGACTTCCCCAACGTCTCCAAGATGCAGGTACCAACAAACAAACAGGAAGTGACGTCAGGGCTGCAGAATCACAGTTTACACAAGAATCATACAGACAGAATAAAGTCATAAGAGGAAGATTTGAGGATCATGGGGAGTACCACCAGTTGGTCCAGGAGCTTCTCCTCCATCATGGATGTTTCCAGGCATATTTTAGGATGACTCGGGCAGTTTGACAACCTGCTGTGTATCGTCGGGTCGTATAGCTCTGGGTATCCAGCAACCACTACCACCAGTTTCTCCTCCATTGTTTACCAACTGTAAACTTGTTGTCATCACCATCACAGAGGGCCCGCCTCTCAAATCATCTGATTGGACAATGGAAAAGAGATGACAAAAAAAAAAAAGATGACGTGGGGCATTTTTCTGCTCTGAGTTGAGCTGAGTTGAAGCTTTTTCAACTTGAGGAGTTCAGAGCACTCCGGTGAAAACGCCAGGCGCCTAGAGCAAAGAAACACGAGGTGCATCGAAAATACAGCGAGCAAAAAGTGAATGTCCTTATCTAGAGTCAGTATTTGGTTTCACTGTTCTTGGTTATCATAGAAACACGGCGATCTCCGTGGATGAGAACCTGCTCCCTATGTAGATATAAACGGCTCACTCTAAGGCTCATGTCTAAATCCGACACACTGGACCTCTTAAAGGAAAGATTATGAATGCAGGACTTTAACTTGTGGTATTTGTACTTTTACTTCAGTAAAAGATCAGGAGTACTTCTTCCACCATGAGTTCTCACAGAGGCGTGGATGGTGTCGATGTTAAAATGATCACTTGCGCAGCTTTACGTCACGTCAGTCCGTCTGAACACAAACAGACAGTCTGAGAACAAACTGATCTTCAGATGACGGTAAACACTGTCGCACTGAAGGGAAGTGAGCACTCTGCAGCTGGTCTGTCAGGAGATGCTACACTGCAGGTGTGTGTGTGTGTGTGTGTGTGTGTGTGTGTGTTCGTTCCCCAGCTACACTTGTATTAATTGGATTATTGGCGAGAGAGCATGTTTCAGATTTTTAAGTTCCCTGGTGAGACGTGTACTCTCATGACACACTCACACACACATAAACATGCTCTGACACGTGTTGTGTAGTGTCTGGACTCACGTGTGTGAGTGTGTGTGTTGTTGTTGTTGAGAGGTCAGAGGTCAGGGGAGAACACTGTGTCCAGCTGCAGAGAGCAGGAGGTTTGACTCTCAGCTCGGTTCAGTCTGACCTGCAGTGATGGAAGAAGTGTTCAGATCTGTCGCTGCAGTTAAAGTACAAATACCACACTGTGAACATACTCCACTACATGTAGTAAGTCCTGCATTCATTTGCTACTCAAGTAAAAGTATTTATCAACAAAAGTACTTGAAGTAAAGGTAAGTATGTTGCAGTAAACGGTTCCATGCTGTCAGTTTCTCCCTATTTTATGTGATGCTTTTGGATTAATATTCCGGCTGCATCAATGTGTATGTTGCATTTTACTGCTGTAGATATTTAATCTTGTGCTAATATTTAATTAGTTGATATATTTTATTTTTATAATCTGAACCTGAAATGTAACTAAAACCGTCAGACAAATGTACTGCAGGAAAAAGTACAATATTCCCTCTGAGACATGGTGGAGGATCAGAAGTATAAAGCAGCAGAAAATGGAAATACTCAAGTACTGTACTTTGAATTTGTGCTTCTGTACAATACTCAAGTAAATGTACTTTGTTAAATTCCACCACTGAGTGTCAGGTTACATTCAAGGTTTCAGCCAATCAGCTTTGTTCACCTGTGACATCATCCTGCTGTGACCTGCAGGACACATTTTATTAACTGACTTTAGTTTTGATGTTTGTTGGTTTGTCTTTGTTTTTGTCACCATCTGTCAGTGAAGAAAAGGAACTGCAACAAACAATCAACACTTGAATTATGATACAAATAAAACACTTTTCCTTATAGAGGTCCAATAATGGAAGTGACTCATTGTAAAGTTAAAGACTGAAGTGATAAAACTGATCACGTTTCCTAGTTTGAAAAGACATTTAAGTCATTTTTACAATTAATATAAGATTCACACATTTTTTATTTGATAACACGAAGAACCAAGTCAATATTATTTTTATGAAACGCATGTCTTGTGATTCTAAATAAGATTCTCAATGTTATTATTTTTATTTTTATTGTTAAACATTACATACATTTCAGTACAACACAGTTAGAGCTGCAACATTCAACAGAAACAGAAGAGGATCCATTTGATTTCCATATCAAAAACAGATTGAGTTCCTTTGAAACTTTATCCCAGAAACTAAGTATCAGAGGGCAGCACCAGGTGCAGTGTAAGTAAGATCCAACCTCTTTCTTGCACGTAACACATAGAGGAGAGATCTCAGGATAAAAAGTGTTAAGTGACCGGAGGGTGCGCTGTAATCTGTGCAGGATCCTGTGCTGACTCTCTGTCAGCCTGTTGCACAAAAAGATTTTCCATGACTTCCCATTTCTAATATGTGACATTGTTTTTATGTGAAACTCTGCCCTCTGGACCAGGACTCCCTGTAAGAAGACATCTTGAATCTCAGTTTGACCCTCCTGGATAGATAAATAAATAAATAGATAATAACATTTGTGTGTGTTCCCCTACAGGACATGTTGCAGCACTACGACTTCAGTAAGTTCCCGTCTCTGAAGATGAAGCTGATCGAGTCGGTGGATAAGATGTTGGCCACAAAGATCGCCGTTCTGATGTCTATGATCCGGGAGGAAGAGTCCAAGCAGCCACCGGCGATGGTGTCAGGTGGTGCCTTCGAGGGCTCCCAGGACGGGCCCTTCGGTCAGGGCTACGGCGAGGGCATCAGCGCCGGGGCTGACGCCGAGGACTGGATCGTCAGCCGCGAGAAGCACCGCTACGACGAGATCTTCTACATGCTGATGCCCGTCAACGGCAAGATCACCGGTGTCAATGCCAAGAAGGAGATGATGAACTCGCGGCTGCCCAACACTGTGCTGGGGAAGATCTGGAAGCTCGCCGACTGCGACCGGGACGGCATGCTGGACGACGAGGAGTTCGCCCTCGCCCAGCACCTCATCAAGATCAAGCTGGAGGGCTACGAGCTGCCCAACGAGCTGCCCGACCACCTGGTGCCCCCGGCTCACCGCAAAAACCCCATCGCAGACGCCCTGTACAACCACAGCGAGGACTAGGGCGCCAACATGGGCGCTGGGCTAACAAGAGACTGACTGAGCTGAGAGGAAGTCCAAATGTACAAAGTCACCAACGCTTCTGCTGCTGATGTTCAGCGAACTGACAGAAGGTCACAGTTTAGGATTTCCACAATCGAGGAGCTCGACGATCTTCAACCATCGACTCGACCGCTGATCTCACCTTTAAATAAACCGCCCAGCAACAAACAAACTGAGGAAGTCAAATATTATACGCTTTTATTTTGGTAAGATTTTATATACTGTACAATTCAGCTGATTTCAATTCACCAAACAAGAAAAAAAACAGCTTTGTATTTTACTAACCCTGCTTTAAACTGGACGCTTTTATTTTCAAAGAGGATTGTTTTAAAGACATTTCCTCATATTTAACTTCCTGTCTTAATTTTCCTTCATTCTCCGCTTCAGTTTGTCTAAATGACACAATATGTGAGCAGCTCCGATAAGAATGATTTCCTTGAATTTACTGATTCATAAGAACATTTCTGACCTTCAGAATAAAAGTGGTAGAGGGTTCGGTTGTGGGTTTTTTGTTGTTTTTTTTTTGTTGTTGTTGTTGTTGTTGTTGTTGTTTTAAAATCATTGAAAACAGACAGTATAGTTTAATTTTTTCCAGCCTTACATTTCAGCGCTACTCTAAATTACCCTTTTTATTTCTACAGCATTATGTTTCCCTGCTTTTATTCTGAAGGCCAGATGCGCCAAATTCCAGAAGCTTTACTTCTTACTGCTTCGTAGATCCTCGTCTTCATCACTGTGAAATATTTGCCTTCACACTCCCTCCCTCTCTGCGGAGATGAATCAGCTGATTAAACATTAATGAGGCTGATCAGCAGTCGTTGCCGAGGACAACAGATGGATCAGATTTCAGTCTTTACAATCAGGTTCATCTTAATAACAGAGATTCAGGAGCTGAGAGCTTCTTCACTTCCTTCCTCCAACTTTTTACATCCAGTCAGTTTTAGTTTGCAGGCAGATGTTTGTTGGCATATGGAGACAAATAATAAAATGAATCCATCATCACTAAAGTACCAGCTGTTTCCAAAATGACTCCAAACGTGCTGTGCACTAACAGCATTCAATATGAGAACCAGCTTCATGGCACTGAAACCCAGAGTTAACCCCGACGTTACCTCCCTAACTCCAAATCCTGATTTATAGTCCAGCCCTTAGATCTGTTTATGTTGGAGAGGAGGAGGATGATTCAGCTCCTGGTGAAAACCTCATGACCAATTAACATTCAAAGAATATTAATCAGAAATTTCATCTGGTTGCAAACTGTAATCCTCACCACCAAATCCCCCTAAATCTGACACACTGTCCCTGTAGCAAATGTAAGGAAATTATTTCCAACAACTTTTGCAATGTGTTTTTCGTACAAGTTGACATGAAAATGATGATGAAAAAAACAAACAATAAATTGCCTTAAATTAATCTCTGAATAAATTACTTCAGTCCCTGACAAACAGTCTACACAGACACAAATAGAGTTTGTAGTTTAAAGAAAATGTTGAATATTTAAATATTTTATTACATTTTTATTTACATTTTCAATATTAAAATCGCAAAGAAAAAACAACATTTTGTCACTAAAAATATTGTCGTGTTTTAACCAGCAAATATTAAATGATTTTAAGAAATGGGTAAAACAGTCACTCAATTATCAGAATTTATTCATTATGTCTGATGCAGGTGGACTGAAATCCTTCAAAATAAAAGGTGTGACTGTGATGTCACAGGTGTCGAGGTCACATGATCACAAAAATCTAAAATTCATCAAATCGGAGAAACAAAAAAAAATCCTGACTCGTCTTTATGTCCACGTTTCAGAGCAGTAAACAGTCACTGAGGAGTTCAGACGCAGGACGAAGGGTCCAGGAGGTCGTCAGAGGTCAAAGTTCACAGTCTGTCCTGTTTAAACAGCTCACTGTCAGGACGAGATGACGCTCGCTCAGCCGCCGCAGCTCGCCGTTAACTCGTCCCGTGGGACAGACAATGTCCTGAAATGCGTCTCTGTGTTTCCTCACATTGTAAACGGCAGCAGAGACGAGGAGAGACACTGACCTTTGACCTCTAACCTCAGCAGACTTTCTTCCTGGTGGAGACCATGGAAACGATTTAAGCCTTTTTATTTATGGATTTCAAAAACAAAAAACTAACTAACATGTTAAAGAGAGCATTCTTCTTTCCAACATGGCCCCAAGAAGTTAAAAACCAAGACAGTTAAATACACTATGTGGCCAAAAGTATGTGGACACTTGAATACAGCAAAACCATGTGCATTAAACAGCTGCTGGTTTCAGTCTCTCCTCCACCAGGTGTTGAACCTGCTGCAGGTATTTGTTCCCATTCAAACCAGTCCAAACTGGGAGAGTCATTTGTTTATGCAGCTGACTTTGTGCACGTGAACAGATCAACTGTATAATAACGTATGTGACCAGGGGTGTCCAAATACTTTTGGCCATACAGTCTGCATATAAACGGCGTTTTCGGACCAAACACAGTCTCTCCAACAGAATGAGAATCTGTGTGTGGCGGTACCTGAAATTCAGAGGGTTTTGGGGGTCTGTGAACGCAGCACAGGCGGAACTTTTCATGAGGTTTCCAAAGCACTTCTTCCCTTCACGTCCTGCTGTTGTCAGAACCTAAAGTGGCCTTTGTTTTTTCCTAATTTGATCGATCATAACGGCCATAAACTGCTCAAATCATAGGTATCTGGGCTGTGCTGGTAGTCTTTGCCTCCAGTTGCCTGCCCTCCATCTGGACAGCACACCGATGTGTGACATCATATGCAAAGAAGCTAGTAGCACTGTATGTTATCCAAATATGTTTGTCCAGTTATGTGTTGTCATGCACCGATGTTTTTACACGAATAAGTAAATACTGTTTAATTAATTCCGCACACTTTTCCTCTTGTGTTTTAGGAAAGTTTAAAAGTGACGACTACAAATTAGCATGCTTTTGAACCCTTAATTAGTCCAAAGACCGTCACGCCTAGTAACGGCTGCTAAGCTGTTCAAGGCGGGAATTTCACACTGTTATGCCGCCTTGCTGCTCGGTATAAAATGTACAAGCGCTGAATGTGGCAACAGAGTTGTCTCACCTTTAAGCCAACATCGGAGGTGGTAACACTGCTGAAGCGATGTCTGTATAAACAGGATAGTCAGCAGAACAGGATCATGGGCGGCACAGGTGTGACATTTTGATAGAGTTAATGCATGCGAACCATTGCGGGAAACTTAAAAAGTAGCTGATAGCAGTTAGCAGCTAAGTCAAAGAAGTAGAACAGCAGCTGCAAATGTCCACAAATTGGGAAAACACTGAGGTCCAGGAGCGCCTTACCCCCAGAGCAGAGGATGAGATCAGCTGCCTTATAACAGGGACGATAAATTATTGTTATTGCCATGTTATGCTATTGTTATTGTGTCCAAAGCACTGCCGACGTCTATGTTATAAATCACCCCCGTCACGCCTCTTTTGCTTCCACGATGCTAGCATGTTGTCTAAAATCGCACACTGGAGCGGAATGATGCTGCTGTCGTTTGGTTCTGTGTAAAAATGCAAAGGCGGCATAAAGAAAGTTCTTTGTAGCGGCACTTTAGCGCCATCTCTGTGTAAATAGAGCTGCTGTAAGAGGGGTTTTTACCTGCCAACCGAGAGACAAAACATTGTCAGTTTGGGGTCAAAAAAGGATGAAACGAGTCGATGAAAGCAACAAAAGTAGCCGTGAATCTTCTGTCTCTGAATGTGCCTTTAATCACAACACAGAGTTTGTTCTGCCATCGACCACAGATCCAGATATTAGCTGCAAGATGAAGACGTTATGAACCCCTCAACATGTATTTAGACTGAATGTGAAGCTTGTATCTGCATTATTTGCATACATTTGATCACTGGAGTGTTTTTTGAGTCCACCCAGCTCACAACGTACGCACCAACTGCGAGTTTTTTTCCTCCACTTTCTTAACGTACTTACAATGAACTCGAGTCATTGAAACTCTTTCAACGTGCTGGTTGGACCAGATTCTTGTCTTTGTGTTGACTTCATACAGTCTGCCTCTAAAATTAGCTTCGTGTTCAGTCTGGACTAACTTTTAGCACTAAAAACAAAATGTACACATGCTAATAAACTTGCTTCCAAAGTAACTCCAATTTCAAAGCTGTATTTGCACGCTGCCCCGTCAGTGCCTGTTCATTTCAAAGCCTTTCAGAATAACGAGAGGTTTCTAGCGTGAGTTTAGTGGAAACTTTTCCACAGCAGCGCCTCCTCGTTTCAGCTTGAGAAGAAGCTTCTTTGCAAAGCTTTAATCTGTCAGTGCCTTTTTCAGTTTTGACACCCTCTCTTCTCATGACGGGACGGCTGCGTCCTCGAGGATTCAGCAGCCGGGTGGCTTCTGTTTAGTGCCTTCAACTTGCAAAGAAACACAAGCAGAGAGTAAAGTTTCTAGTTTTGAATCTTACAGCTCCACGTCTTTTTGCATTTCATCTGTCCATGTGAGAACGTCTGTAAAGTATCTCTGTCCCTGATTAAATGTCTGTAACATGCAACATTTTAGTGCATTAAAATGTAAAATCTGCTTTCTGGTGGTTTCAGGAGCCTCCACAGAGTGGGAAGATTCAGTTTCTAATGTGTGCTGTGTGTAAAGATGCGACTCTCAGTCAGAATGTACGTTCAATGAAAAGCTCTAAATCTAAATCTTCATTTATCTGAAATGTAAAAGTTTTTATTTTTGTGATTTCAATGTATTTTGTATTCTTGATGTGTGAACGTGTTACTGATCAGAGGTCTGTTACTGTGCTCTGATGATGTCCAACTGATGATGTCATCCTGTCAGCAGAGGTGGAGACAAATAAAGTTTATTCTACACATGTACCCAACACGTTGTGGTTAGAGTTAATTTGTATTTACTTTTTCCAGTGTTTTTCTTCCACCATGTTCATCCAGCAGGTGAGTTACATTTGGACTCAAATTTTACATCAAAACTTTACAATAATCTCTAAAAATATGATGTTATTTCTTTTTTGCAAAAGTTAAATTAGCTTTGACATTTAATTCTTTGAAACCTGAGATAGTTGGCTTGATTTCTTCAAAAAAAAAAAAAAAAAAAAACATGGGAAGGAGGCAATGAGCAACAAAAGAAGAAATGACCCAAGAAATTAGCAAAAACGGGGGGAAAAAAACAAGAAAATTTATTTTAAAAAAAGAAACAGTTTTTTTAAAATTTTTTTTTATAATTTTCTAATTGTATTTGTTTTTTGCAATTTCTGGAACATTTTTTTTTATGAAGTTGCTCATTGCCTTTTTCCCATGTCGTTAAAAGAAATTGCACCAATCTGTTCAGGGTTCAAAGGTTTACATACTTTTGAAAGGCATCTGAAAGCAGCACAAGAAAAGTGATGTCGCTCCAGTTTTCAGAGGGTTAAAGAAAGAGTTTTAATTTGTTGCTGTTGTCTGTGGTGTCCAATTTTTAAACTGCAACAGCTGTGATTTTTAATTACAATTCACATCATGAATACTGTCTGCTTCTTCCTGAGGTGTAGATGCTTAAATCAGTCTCAGTCTTGTGTCCGTGTGGTGAGTACAGAGTTTGATTAATCTCTTTTGCGTCTCAAACATATCAAAACTATAAATTAATGGCTGTCTGTCTCTCTCCTCACCTGTTTGTTTCTCTCTCCTCATCAGGTGTCTGATGCCGTTTGTTGTTTCCAACTGGAAAGAAGAGGAAGAAGATGTGGACAGATGTCTCTGCTGAAAACAATCTGGAGACTCTGTTAGTATGGACACCAGTTATTTTCACACAAAAAGAAAGCGTAGTGTGGACAAAGTTTAAGGACTTCAAGCAGGAATCGACCAGTGATACAGTTTCTCTATAAAGAAGAACTTAAAGAGTAAGTTAACAAGTTACTGTATGAAGAGAATCTAAAAGGGTAAGTTTGGTAGTTTTTAACCTGGAACCTGTTTTCTTATGAACAACAATTGTTGAAATTCGTCCAGTATTGAGTGAGCAGCAGTAAAACAGGCTGCTGTGTAACCACTCATGTCGACAACATCAATGTACATCCACTGAAAGTGTTTGTTTTTGTCACTGACAGGCTCAGATAATTATTCTATGTGTAGGATCCCTACAGAGATAGAGCTTTGTGTTTAAGAGTAAGATCGTTTTTGTTTGACCACAAGCAACCCTGACATCACCGTCACCAAACCCACCAGACTCCATTTAATGCAGCTGTGCGGAACTTTACGTTTTCGTTGATTATAGCGCCCCCTTTGGTCGAAGCAGTTGTGGTATTTTCTCTAACTAAAACAAAAATTACATACCTGTCGATTAGGAAAAGGGCCAACTCGGGATCAGTTTTAAAACCTTTCAAATCTCTCAGCTCTCTCCACTTGGTGAATGCCCGACTGAGGTTTACACGCGTTTGGGCTCGAGCCCTATCACTGTCCCGTTTAGCCTTCTTCTGTTCTTCTGTTCTTTTTCTTTTAGATGGTGCTCCTTCTTTATCTGTCATGACATCGAAAGTACAACCAAGTCCTTATAGATACATCTGGTAAAACTGTTATGTGTTCAGCAATGCCTGTTGCGTACCGCTTACTCAAAGAACACTCTCTGTAAACACGGCTCCTTCTTCTTCTGTGGTTTAATGGCTGCGGGCCGCTGCGGGCGTGCAGACTTACTTCCACCTTCAGGTAACGTATTCTGGTTTGTGACTTCCGCTGTGTCCGACCCGACCGAGGCTACGCTAAATAGCCATATAGAGAAAGGCTTTTTTGTCACTGCTGGGTTCAAATAAATATGCGGATCTTCAAGGGGGGGTGATACGAACTAGGGACAGTTTTATAAATGGTAAAAAGTTCCGCACAGCTGCTTTAAATAAACAGTCATGTTAGTGTGTTTAGAGGCAGCATGTTGTCACATCTAACTGGTGAGTTAAGGATTAATTTCAACCAAACCAGAGTTAGTGATTGTCGGAAAAGTGGAAGGATGAATGGGGATGTATTTTGTTGCTGTCTATGTTGAATGAAGTTTTACGAATTTAACAAAAGCTCTATCTCTGTAGGGATCCTTTCATAATGTTGTCAGACACTTAGAATTACGATCTGAGCCTGTCAGTGACAAAAACAAACACTTAGTGGACGCACACTGATGCTGTGAATATGCCCTGAAATCACCAAACCCACCAGACACTATTTAAATACCAAATAGTTTTGTCATTGGCAAACACACCGTATTCAAAGTCGACAGAAACAAAATGAAATTTACAAAAACTGTCTTGATTCTGGAAATCAGGACAGACACTTAAAATGATCACCTGAACAGGAAGTGTCTCATCTGCAGAAAGTTGTTCCACTGAAAACTGTCTCCAGTGATTTAATAAGACAAACACTGTTGGTTACATAACGTCCTGTCTCAGGTTGTGTCGGCCGGACTGCGGATGGACGCGTGTCATCAATCATAATCGTGACAGGAAACCTCCCTGCTCTCTTTCCTCTGCAGCTTTATTTTTGTACACTACGATTCTGTGAATCATAAATCATGAATACATAATTCAGCTTCACTCAGCAGGGAGTGTCTGTGTTATTAAACTGTGTCCTAACACATGAGTGTGTTGGTGCGTGTTTTGAAGGAGGGTTTTCTTTCAGCTCTGGAGTTTAAAGCAGAAACACTGATGTGGTTTAAAGGAGCATTGCAGTGTTTTTACATGTTTCATCTCATTATTTACATTCTTCAGAATTTCCAGAATAAATTAATTTTAACAGGTCATGTCTTTTGTCAGACTGTGTGTAACTGTTGCTGATCAGCAGCTGACTAACAGCTACTCTCACTGTGACACTGTCGATGTGTAGCTGATGTTCAGGTATTAGTTTGATTTTCATGCCTCCGCGTCGGTGATATCTGTGGCCAGAGACATTATGTTTTCAGGTTCTCTGTCCTTCCGTCTGTCCCATTCTTGTGAACATGATATCTCAAGAGCACCTTGAGGAAACGTCCTCAAATTTGGCACAAATGTTCACTTGGACTCAACAATGAACTGATTACAATTCGGTCGTCTAAGGTTACGGTTGCAAAACATGTTTTTGGCCGTAACTCAAGGATTCATACACTTATTATGACAAAGTCTCACACAAATGTCCAACAGGAGAAAGTGATGAAGTGATGTTTTATATCCAAAAGGTCAAAGGTCAGCTTCACTGCGACGTCATAATGTTCTACAAAAACTCTTTTCTGTCCATTGTTAACTCTATATCTCAGGAACAGAAGGAGAGACATTTGGTCAGATACTGAAGTGATGTGTATGAAGCATTCATGTTTCACAAACATGATTGCAAACTGTTATTTCAACTTGACTGATTTGCAGAGGCATACAACTGCACGGCCTTAATTCTGGTTTGATAATGTACCCCCAAAGACTCAAAAAGAGCTCAGCTGAAAAATGCATCTGCACCTTTAACAGAGAGGATCTACAACAGTAAATCTAATTTCCTTTTATTTTTAAATCTGTTTATTCAGGTCTGTGTTATTTTGTGATATTCTTTCATTTAAAAAGTAATTAATTTAAAAAACGCAATTCTGAAGAAGTGTAAAAATGTTTAAGCTGCTTAATGTCAATTAAGTATTAAGTCACATTTGCTCAGACCATATCCAGCAATTGTCCCAATGAAAACATTAATTAAACAACAAAATCAAGAGTTTTTCAGCAGCTGTAACTCCACTGCACAGGAGCTGATTTTTACTGCAGCAAGTGAACTAAACTTCTACACTTACTAGACACACTGAAATGTTAACTGGCTGAATGTTTGGGTTTAATTTGACATGGGGTTGTATGAGGTTTGTATCTGTAGTCTGATGGGGTGACAAGTAGCTCACCTGGCAGAGCAGGCGCCCCATGTAAGGTGTGAGAAAGCTGCTCTTGATTGGTCAGAATTTCCAAGTGGGAAAAATCCAGGAAGTAAAGCAAACGTTGAAGAAGAGTACACTTGCAAGATAAATGTGACACTTTCTAATGTCACAATGGAGGGACAACTACGCAGGTTGATTTTAGCGCTGCTCATCGTGGACTATATTGCTGTCATTGTTCATTTTAGTCAAACCATACAGTTTGAAAACGAGGCGCGGCTCCAACTAGAAAACAATGTTTTGATGCATTGGATGTGCTGAATGTGCATATTAAGGCAGTACAGGAGGAGGTGCACATTAATAATCCTCCAGGACTGTAACATGCTCATGTTTAACCCAAACAATGTGGGAACCGGACTGAGACTACCTCTTCAAGAAGGTCTCAGTCCGACATCTCTCCATGTAATGCATGTATAGGTCATGTTTGTGCATGTGTGTGTATACAGAGTGGAAAAAAACAGAATTTGACTTTGTGTGTGTTTGAAATGAGGATTAGGAATTTACATTTGGATGATTTTTGCAGTTAAAATGTTCAAATACAGTTTAAAAATATAATTTGTGTATGCATGTGTGTTTGTGTGTGTGCGATCATACTGTCAGCGTGAGCTTTGACCCCTGCACCTGCTGTCAGGTGAGCAGAGCTGCTCATGCTGTAAATCCAATGGCTTCAAAGTTCACACACGCACACATCACATGAAAACACACTTTTTTCTGCTGTGGTAACATTTGGTGACGGACACAAACTTCAGACTGGATGTTGGTTTTTATTCCAAAACGCCTCTGACTCTGTCTGACACTCTACAGCTGAGACGATCCAGAGGACGACAGAAGAAAGGTAAGATAAGAGCTGTGTCCTCTCTGAGTGTGTTTATGTGCAGAACGTAATGTGTTTAGTCGCTTCTCTTCCCTCTCTATTGTCTCCTTTGTTCTCTCTAAGTGTGTGTACATCTGGAGTTTAGAGATCCGTGAGTGTTTCTCTGCTCTGACATGTTTGTAGTTCTGCAGGATTTATTATCTGCAGGTTATTTTAGTCCTGTGTGATTCTGCATCTCTGTTTCCTGATGATGTGATCATGTGTACAAGAAGGTGTGATGGCAGGGAGATAGATTTATATTTGTATACATATTTAACACTACTTAATTTCCATTTATTGTCACTTTACCTTTTGCTTCTACTCCACTAAATCTCAGAGGTTAATATTGTACTTTTTACTGCACTATATTTATCTGACAGCTTTAGTTCCTTTTACGATTCAGATGCAGATAGAGTGTGGGATTTTTAAAGGAGACAGATTAAGAGATTGCAGCTTTAGAATCAAGAAAAATGTCACATTATTCTAGAATATTAATAAAACTTCTAATAAAACATTTGTTGCAAGAAAATCAGACTTTCAGGATTTAATAACAGACATAATAGACACAGATGACCCAGTAAAATGGAGATTTTTTTAGGTGTTTGAACTAAAATGTTAATCTGCAAAGTAACACACACACACACACACTTCACCTGAACACAGATTACAACAGCTCAAGTATTTTTACTGCGGTGTTTCATCGACAGGGTGTGACAACCTCTGTCACCATAAAACCAAATAAACTGCCGACTCAGTGAAAGTGACCTTAAATTTTGACCAATCAGCTGCCAGCACATGGCTGTCCAATCAGAGAAAACGTTGCATTGCATAACTTTAAAATCTGACTTTTGATGTGTGAGATATCTGTCTGTCAACAACTATTTGCCTGATTGTCATGAAGGTTTCTGGAGACACTCCTGGTCCCCAGATGAAGAATCCTGATTATTGTGTAACCCTCTGGTGTCACCGTCAGGGCAGAATTTACCCTTAAATATTAAACTTTATTGCACAGATTTCAGGGAAATATCCTGATCATATTCTAGTTCACTAGACGAAGAATCACAATGAATTTGTGACTCTCTGGTGTCACCATCAGGACAGAATTTACCCTTAAATATCAAAATTTAATGTGCAGAACTCTATGAAATGTCAGGATCACACTCCTGCTCCCCAGGGGGAGAATCCCAGTGATTTTGTGATTCTCTGGTGTTACCATTAGGACAGAATTTACCCTTAAATATCAAAATTTAATGTACATATTTAAGTGAAATATCCTGATCACATTCCTGCTCCCAGAGAAGGAATCCTGGTGATTTACTGACTTGCTGATGTCACCATCATGAAAAAATTTGCCTTTAAATATTAAAAATCTATCTCACATATTTTGGTGAAATGTCCTGATCACATTCCTGCCCTCCAGAGGATAAACTTTTTAGATGACATGTCTCTGTGATCTTTTCTCTCGCCTCTACCACAGGACAAAATTTTAAAAAGTTCTATGTCTAATGTCAGCATTTAATGCACATATTTTAGTGAAATATTCTGATCACATTCCTGCTCCCAGAGGAAGAATCCCAATTTTTTTGTCGCACATTACTCCTCTCCAGTGATTTTGTGACTCTCTGGTGTTACCCTCAGGACAGAATTTACCCTTAAATGTCAAAATTTAATGCACAGATTTCATGGCAATGTCCTGGTCATATTCTTGCTCCCTAGACGAAGAATCCCAGTTTTGTGACTCCCTGGTGTTACCATCAGGACAGAATTTACCCTTATTGCTGCTCCCCAGAGGAAGAATCTTGATAATTTAATGACCCTCTGGCACCAACATCAGGATTGAATTTACCCTTAAATATCAAAATTTAATGTGCAGAATTCTATGAAATGTCAGGATCACGCTCCTGCTCCCCAGGGGGAGAATCCCAGTCATTTTGTGATTCTCTGGTGTCACCATTAGGACAGAATTTACCCTTAAATATCAAAATTTAATGCACAGATATCCGTGAAATGTCCTAGGAAGAATTCTGTTGATTGCTTGACTTGCTAATGTCACCATCAGGACAGAATTTACCCTTATTGCTGCTCGCCAGAGGAAGAATCTTGATAATTTTATGACCCTCTGGCACCAACATCAGGACCAAATTTACCCTTTAATATCAAACTTTGATGCACATATTTAAGTGAAATGTCCTGATCACATTCCTGCTCCCCAGAAGAAGAATCCTGTTGATTGCGTGACCTGCTAATGTCACTATCAGGACAGAATTTTCCCTTGAATATCAAAATTAATGCACATATTTTAGTGAAATATTCTGATCACATTCCTGCTCCCAGAGGAAGAATCTCCTTTTTTTTGTAGCACATTACTCCTCTCCAGTGTTTTGTGAATCTCTGGTGTTACCCTCAGGACAGAATTTACTCTTAAATGTCAAACTTTCATGTACAGATTTCTGTAAAATGTCCTGGGCATGGTCCTGCCCCTCAGAGGAAGAATCCTGCTGATTTCATGACTCTCTGGTATCACCATCAGAACAGAATTTACACTTAAATTTCAAAATTTACTGCGCAGATTTCTGTGAAATGTCGTGGTCACACTGCTGCTCCCCAGAGGAAGAATCCTGATCATTTTATGAACCTCTGGCGCCACCAGCAGGATGGAATTCACCCAAAATTTAATGCACAAGATTTCTGTTTAATGTCAGAATCACATTCCTGCTCACCAGAAGATGAATCCTGGTGATTGCTTGACCGGCTAATGTTACCATCAGGAAAGAATTTGCCTTTATATGTTAAAAATGTAATGCACATATTTTGGTGAAATATCCTGATCACATTCCTGCTCTCCAGAGGATAAACCTTTTAGAATACATGACTCTGTGATTTTTTCTCTCGCCTCTACCACAGGACCAAATTTACCTGTTTAGTTCCACGCCTGCCCAGACTGTAAGAACAGACAAATCACCAGGTTGTTCATATGACACAGGAACACTTGGAGAGTGCAGACCTCGGTCACGACCAATCGTCCAGTCTTCTGTGTTATGCAAATTTGCAAGTGCAATCATTATTTTTGTCTGGATGTATTTCCTCAATAACCCTGTTGTAGTTTATTGCAGATCATTTAGATATTGATCATAATTCGTGACATGAAAAGTGTTATGCTGTTTTATCACTATTGAACTGTACTACCAGCCACTGGATTTCAGGATGTTGGCATTTATTCCACCAGGGTCAAAAGTGAAAAACAATGTGTGTATACACCCCTCGATTCGGATCCAAAAATGTAATGGGTTCTTCCTCAGCCCGTGCTGCACCCTTCAACTGAGTTTCATGACAATCAGGTTTTAGTTAGTTAGTAGTTTTTCCATAATCCTGCTGACAGACAGACAGACAGACAGACAGAGGTAATAATGTGACTGCTGTCTGGATGACTTTCTCTCTGGTCCAGACTGCAGACGTCGGCAGGTGCTCGTGGTAGATGATTGGTGTTAAAGCTCAGGACTTTGGAACCACAGACTGTGCTCTGCATGCTGAGTGTTAGTTAGATTAAATCACTTTGATTGAAAGCATGACCGTCTTTAACTCACTGAAGCTGTGACTGTGAATATCAGTCACTCTGATTGGTGAATAAGATGCATGCATGTGTTTGTGGATAATCTGTGAATGTGTATCTTCGTATGTCCTGCATTTTAATGTTTGGCGTCACACATAATTCTACATACATATTTTGCTTTCACACATTTTACACATCACATAGTCTTAACTATATTTGTGTCTTTTATTTCACTTTACTTGTATTTATATGCAATCAATCGTCTATTTTCTACTCTCAGGAGTTTTTAAAAATATATTTGGTCTCTGAGGGATTTTTACCTGAGAGAAAAAATGCAAAAATTCTTTTTACCATCTTTGAGACTTTTTCTGTGTTTTCAGCCAATCAGGATGGAGGGCGAGGAGGATGGAGCGGGGCGGGTCAGAGAGCTGCAGGAGCAGAGGATGGCGGTCCAGAAGAAAACCTTCACCAAGTGGATGAACAGCGTCTTCACTAAGAACGGGGTGAGACAGGACGAAGAAAAGATTTAACAGTTTCAAGATTATTAATAAATTACACGGTAACGTAGGGCAGCATGGTGGTGCAGTGGTTAGCATTGTCATCACACAGCAAAAGGGTTCCTGGTTTGAACCCAGAGTTTGCGTGGGTTTTCTCCAGGTGTTCCAGCTTCCTCCCACAGTCCAAAGGCATGCAGGTTAACTGGTGACTCTAAATTGTCCGTAGGTGTGAATGTGAGTGTGAATGGTTGTCTGTCTCTACGTGTCAGCCCTGTGATCAACACATTCTCACTCTGACCTCGTCTCATATCTACATTTGGTCATGGACCTTCAACATCCAGATACGACGTGAAAGGTACCCTGGGTGTGTTGGTTGTGGTTGCATGCATTGTTTTCTTTCAAAATACATTTATGTTTTCACAGGAAATTTACCGTTTACATACAGTCTTTCAAAACAACGCCAACTGATGATTTTTTTCCTTAACAACAAACACATCTGGATGGGTTTAGGAAAAAAGAACACAGTTTGGCTTTTTAATCTTATGAAATGCAAACACCGGCCTCCTGAGTGAAGGTTAGTGCTTGTTGGACCTGTCCACCACCCCTCCTGCCTGCCCTACTTGGACTTTTGTTGGCTTAACTTTCATTCTTGTCCCACCACGTTTCCCCCTGACGCTGCCGAGGACTGTTAAATTATAATGGCAACCAGCCGTGTATCATGCTGACGTTAAAGGACGCCTTTTTCGTTGGTTTCTGATGCCACAAGTCGCTGTCCAACCACTGGATTTCGACAACTTTGGAATGAAACCAGGTTGCTGTGTTTGTCTGGCAACCTGTCAAGGGTGTACCCTGCATCTTTCCCAGTATCAGCTGGGATAGGCTCCACCCCCACTGGAGTGTATCAGCACATGCTACATTAACCCAAGACTATCTTAAACAGAGTATTTGAGTAAATGTACTTAGTTACATTCCGACACTGTACGTAGTTTTTATTTACTCCTAAAGATATAAAACTGAAAAGGCATAAAAACACTCCAGATTCTTGTTGGTGAACCAGATCCAGGACTGATGCTGACTCACTGTGGAGCAGAGACACAGAAATGTGCTGAGTGGATGTTTCCTGCATTAACGGTGGTTACAGTAATAATAATCCTAATGACGCTGCCTGCATGTGTCTGCAGACTGATCCAACGACAAACACAGACACACACAGACAGAGAGCCGGCATGGAAACACAGCAGGACTGAACACACTGAACCCACTGTGCTGACTCTGACATGCAGCACTGAACCAAGCAGGACCAGAAACAGAGACAGAGACACTTTCCTTTGAAAATCCAGTGTTGATACACTTAGACAAACTTAACTGGTTTAATGTGACTGACGCCAAAAAGAGATGAGCGCTTCAATCCATATACTCACTCAAGTTACAATTTTCTGAGGTACTTTACTTAGGTATTTCTACTTTGTTTTACTTTGTATGTCTACTTCACCACATTTACCTGACAGCTCAAGACACTGAAGTGGGATTTACACTTCTTACTGTAAGCTGAAACCATTTCCCTCAGCGGAAACAAAGCTTTTATTTAGGCTACTTTCATTTTACAGATAAGAAACAATAAATCACGAAGACAATAAAGCCTCCACAAAATGTGAGGCATTTTAAGTCTGTGTGATTTATCCTGGGTTCATATGAGAAGTGAAAATCTCCGCTATGCTCTAGGCTAATTTATACAATGTAAAATGCCATAGGCTGGCGCTAATAACATTAGCATGTTGTATTTGTTTGGAAAACATGTTTAGTATGACAGTTGTTTTGTCAGTGAACCTTGTGAGCTGTAATGGAGCCGAATTTTGTAACGTTACCTTTGTTAAATGTTGCTGTTGTCCCTGGCTTCATATGAGTAGAGGAAAAGTCTGCTAGCTGCTAGGCTAATTTATACAATGTAAAATGCCATAGGCTTGTGCTAATAATGTTAGCATGTTGTATTTGTGGGGAAAATGTGTCCAGATAAAGACAAGTGTTTGTCTGTGAATGCTGCGAGTTATAGTGAAGCTGATTTGTGTACTTGTGTTTGAAACTGTCTCTATTAAGCCATGTTTAATGTGTGTTTAATGTGTGTTTAATGTGTGTTTTGAATCAGCTAAACTTTAGAGCACTTAATAGTATCCCTACCGCAGACTAGTGTGTTGAAGGTGTAACTGCAGAGTGACACAGACACCGGCATAAGCTGCGTAGGCTAAGGCATAGAGACACACAAGTATAAATCCTGCTTAATTAGTTTGCAGATAAAGATTTGATTCAACCATGTTTCATCTTTACAGATTAAACCAGTGGTTTTAAAACGTTTTGTGCCCAGGGCACAACAAAGGGCAAACCAAAATCTCATGGCACACCTTTATTTGTTCACAATAGCTTCTTTAACATGTGTTATGAATTTTATCACGACATGAGACATGGATCAAATGAATTAGAATGTTTATATTAAAGGAAACTTGAACAGAAAATGGAAATATAACATAAGCTTTGTTTAGTTTTTGTGATGATGTCAGTGCCATTCCTCCTGTTATCTGTTATCATTGTGAGTCATGTAACTGCAGCCTATCAGCTCATACACAAACACATTAATCGTCAGGTATGAACGCTGTTCTCAGCCTCCACACGCTCTCACACTAATGTTATAGATTAAAAATAGAAGAGTTGTTGCTCCGTCTCGGGCAGGTTTGACAGATTCCAGTCGGTTCATGTAGCTCTGGGTTTGATTTCACGTGTTTTCTCTGATAACTGGATGCCAGCTGTTGGCTGAACACTGAGGCCCGCTGCTGCTCCTCATTCCCAGAATTCCTCTGGGATTTCTGTGGGATGGCAGCAGGGAGAGAAAATGCATGTTTCCATCTGCACTGAGGTCATGTCCTCTGTAGTATTTCTGGACATTTTGGGAGTATATAATGGCATGAGCTCCACAGCTGCACACTTACACTTTGTTTTTTTTAAATGTGCACATCAGTTGAACTAATTTACACTTTTTAGTGCAAAAAAAGAAAAGAAACACAAAACACAACCAACCAAACAAACAAAAACCTAAATAAAAGAAATAAAAGAGAAGAAGATGAAATTATCTGTAAGTGGCATCATGCAGACAATAATATATGGAATTTACAGGAAATATAATTGAATAGTTAAATAAATAAACAATCTTGAGAAGTTAAAAAAATGTAATGAGTAAGATATTTTGTTTTTATTTTATATTTTATATATACTTTTTATATTATTTTTGAATATATTTTTATCATATTCTTATTTTTTTTGAAGTATTTTAAATAAATAATATGGGATTTATAGAATAACACATTTTCTTTATATCATAGTTTTAAATGTAAGTGTTAATTTAAAATATATTTTCAAATTAGATTAAATTAATATAATTATATACAGTATATAACTACTACTGTTATACTAAGAGGAAAATAACTGTTGTAGTGTATATTCCGGCCACTGTCGGCAGCACTGAGCGGTGCTGCCGAGCAGAACAACAGTGCGGCGGTGAAGAAGACTCTCCGCGCCATGTTTGAATTCACCTTGTTAGCTCTTCAGTCAGTCGGAGTCAATCATGTTTTCTGTTACGGTACACTCACCTGTCATCACCTGCTCCCCGCCTGATAAGTCACTAAGGGAAATATCTTTTCTGCGGTGAGTGTTATTTTCTCTCGCTTTCCCTGTGATTAATTATACTACTGTCTGAGTCACGGAAATGTTTGTGTTTAATCATATCAATCCAGGACCGTGGCGCGAACTATGAGGTTAACAGTTCCCAACCATAGCGGATTCATGGATCGTGGGTTTTAGCAGCAGCTTAGATTTTAAAATCATTCTCGTGATTCTGCTGATGTCTTAAAGTCCACCTAGAGTGATAAATATTTGCCCGGAACGATGTCAACGTTTATATCCAACATTTCCACCGACTGTGAGCTCAAAATGAAGCTATGATCGGCTAAAGCTAACATGAGTGCACACTACAGTTAGCTTCAGAGGCTAGGTAAGCTAGCATTAGCTCAATATGTGGTTTGACCTTGTTAACCTAACCTTAGCTAGGAGAAATACAATTTTTGGGACTGTTCTTTACTTACCAGAGGAGGAGGGTGGCTGGGTGTGGCTTTGTTTGTTTATTTATTTGAATAAATAAATAAATTAGCTGTTAGATTTTAAATTTACCTTCTGATGTTTGAAAGTTTAAAGTTAAAGACGAAATCTTGGAGCTGATAAAAGCCTCAGTTTTTCACTCTTGTCGTGCATGCTGGTTAGTTTGTGCAGTTTATTTATTTATCTTTGGTAAAACTTTAAAAGTAGGTTAAAATAATTTTGATGAAATATCACTATTTTATGCTCAGATTTAATTATGAATTTTCTGATGGAAGCATTTGTCCCACATAATGTGTTCAAGGACCGTCAGAAATTTGAAAATCAAACGATAAGTTCTGTTTTAACAGTTTCTGGCTGTGATAAATGGTGTAATCTTGCCAATTTGTAGAAGAAAACGTAACTTCCAAATGGGGTTTGGAAGGCACTTTTCCTTGAAAAAAATTCCTTTTAAAGCTTTTTTTTAGAATTAGAAACAAATTGAACCCACCTCCTTTAAAAAAAAAAAAAAAAATCTGCAGTAAACAAGTACAAAATAACGCCATTTAGAGTTGTGTGCCCCCTCCTCTAGGCCAAAAAAGAGTCCTTTTCCACTGCTTAAAAAATTATTTGTCTCCCCTGAATACTGACATATCTTTAATATTAAACTTCAATTAATTAAAATTTGGAAAGAGGGGGAGGCATGTCAATAATATTTTAAGCACTGGGGAGGGACTTATGTTTTTTATTTTATCTTAGCAGAGGGATATACAAATGGTTGTATTTTGTATTTATCTTACAGCAGCTTTTTAAAATCATTGAATTTTCACATTTCCAAATCAAACATGATCTTAAAATAGTGATATTTCATCCAAATCACTTTATTCTACATACCATTTAATTTTCTTTTCCAAAACCGTTTTTATGAACTAACCAGCATACACCAGCATGAGTAACAAAAATTGAGGCTTTTCTGAACTACAGGATTTTGTCTTCAACATCAGATTTTAAAGTCTAAAATCTGATTTATGGTGGAGGGAGGGTCATGCATTTCTCACCAGTCACTCAGGGAGGCTCAAGGAAAAGTATTTCTAGCCTAAGGGAGGGTCAGAAAAACAAAATAAAAAATGAACTCATACCTCAGCCACTCCCTCCTTTGACAAGTAAAGAACACTCCCTTACTCAAACTTAACTGCTAAAGTAAAACACAAGGTAGGCTAATTGTACTTTCCCTCATGTATTTCCATCAAAACCAAGACCAGTGTTCGTACCTGTCTGAGTTAAAAGTACTAACACAACTGGTTTTACTCCACGAAATCTATCTGATATCTCTTATTAGTTTCTTTGACATTCAGAGAGTACCTTTGTAATCCATTTATATAGTCTAATATAACTGATCTGCAATGATTCGTTGATAACAACTGAAAACTTATGATTGACATTTATCCCCCTCTTTAGATATTTTACAGTCCAAACTATTGATTGTGAAGGTATTTAACAGATTAGTAAAAAAAAAAAAAATAGTATTTAGTTGCAGCTCTATTCAGCTCTTCAATCAACTCAAAGCTGATGGAGCTAATTATTCTTTTTTATTATTCTATGGCGTTGTATTCTGTGTTGGGTGTGGTGAACAGGAGTCACTGTGTTATCTCCACGGCAACAGGAAATCAAACTGAGGTAATTCTATAAAAGACTGTTCAGATAGTCCACCTTCCTGTTTCACCAACATAAACACACACCAAATATCAAGACAACAGGGTTCCTGGAATTCCTACAGCTCGATGTTACACCCAAACACATCACTCCATGTCAGTTTGTGCTTTTTACAGCTGAATCTGAAATCTGACCACGCCCAGTGTTTCCACTAAAGATTCATTATAGACATCCTGCTGACAAACAACAAAGTGATGGAGATTAAAACTCAACTCCAACAAAGAGTTCAGTGTGATGTTAACAACCTTTAAATTATTTTCTGTTATGTCTTTAAATAATGATGCAATATATTTTATATTTTTAATTGGGTAAACCAAAGCAACATACAAGTAATTTTGTCACTGTAATAAGCCTTGAAGGCCCAAACCTTTTTTTTAAACTGTTGAAACAAAGGGAATACTGATTAATAATAATAAAAATAACAATCATCATCATCATCAAAGTTCCATGTTAATGGCTGTTTTTTTTTTTTGTTGTTGTTGTTTTTTCCCCCAGTCGTTCAAGTTGATCAGAAATCTGGCCTGAAGACAGTTTTTATTTGCCCCTATTTTTATTAGCTCACATCCCAGCTACATCAGCTGATCTCAAACAGCCCACTCACTGATGGATCAGCGGACTGATGGAAGGGAGTCAGCTGATAGATCACATGATTCCTTTCTAAGCAACCTGTTGATAAATCTCACTCATGGCACCCTATACTGCTCTGGCCTGCCTACTGTCGCTGCTTCCTCTGCAAGCTGCTTTGCAACCTGCCTCCACCCCAGCTCCTCCTTTTCATGCTGTGTCTGACTTATCAATGTTATTTCTGTTTGGCATTGATGCTGCTCTGTTCTGTTCCTGGGTGGTCTGCTGCTATCCCTGCCTTAGGCTTTCCATGTAGGCACATGGAAGGGTAGGGAGATGTGCTTTCTCTGCCACAGGCTTTCCTTGTCTGTGCGTGGAAGGGCAGGGAGGCTTGTCCTCTCTGCCTCAAGGCTTTCCATGTAGGCATGTGGAAGGGCAGAGGGGTGTGCTCTCTCCACATTAGGCTTTCTGCGTAGGCCTAGGAAAGGTAAAGAGTCCCCACCAGAGCCATATCACTAAATATAATACTGCAAATGGGAATAAAGTTTACTTTGACTAAAGAGATCCTGACTAAAATTAAACTTTTCATAGCCTCCTAGAATAGTAAATCAATTCAGTGAGATGATCAGACCGAAAACTTTCTTATTGGATAAAACAGATGTTGACAAAGATGCCCTTTGGGAACATAATTTACAGTTGAAAAAAGGTAGTAAATTGCGATTTTATATCCCAATACTCAGCATATTGCAAAATGATTAAATTCACAATGATATTGTGTCGTGATTTAAGTATCACGTTAACATCTTATCAAGGAGCCTCTGGTGATTCCTTCCCCTGTCAGTTATACTTCTCTTTAATTTGAATACAGCTCCTACATCAGACAAGTAGTTATTTTTTTCTCAATCAACTCAACGTACAGTTTATGAAATGTTAGAGAATAGTGAGAATGTCTGTTACAGTTTCGGAGAGTCCAGAGTGGCATCTTCATTTTGTGCGATCAACACTCCAAAACCCAGAAATATTCTGTTTACAAAAGCAGCAAATCCTGACACTGGAGAGGAAGAAGGAAGTAAAATACTTTTTTTTAAAATCGATATTTTTTTTTGTTGGCATTTTTAGCCTTTAATGGACAGGACAGACAAGTGTGAAAGGGGGAGAGAGAGGGGGAGTGACATGCAGCAAATGGCTACAGGCTGTAGCCAAACCCGGGCCGATGCGGCAACAGCCTTGTACATGGGGCGCCTGCTCTACCACTAAGCCACCGACACCCCAGGAAGTAAAATACTTGACGGAGAAATTCGGTATCAGCAGGACTGTGGGCTCTGTGGTCACAGAGGTAAAAAGAGACGGAGAAAGACATGGTGGACTTTGTTTTGGAGCTGTAAAACCGAAACACGTTGGATCTAAAGTTAAAGCCAACACTCTTCTTATTGGAAGAAATGAATCCACTTGGCGAGCTGCTCTTCGCTGTAAGATGTTCCCTGACCTGCAGATAACCAGGATGTCCTGACGCAGAGTGGACAGAGACGTTATGTAACACACCTCAGGAGGAAGAAGCACTCGACTCTCAGGATGATTTAAGGGAAACTAGCTTTTTGACTTTGAACTTCCTGTCAGTCACAGAGCTGTAAACATGTCTCCTCACACCTTAGAAAAAACGCTTACACTATACAGAATGTAGAGGTGGAAGACGTATTCAAATCCTTTACTGAAGTAAAAATATTTTAGTGTACAAATACTTCATACTATTTCAGATTACTAAAAGTTTTGAATGACAGAATTTGGTTAAAATGCTGACTTTGGGTTATAACAGGACATCACAGAGTAAAAGGTGAGCTGTCAGTGTTTAACTGTCTTCACCTCCTGCAGGACAACGTGGAGCTGACTGATGTTTACACTGAGCTGAAGACCGGAGTCGTCCTCATTCGTCTGCTGGAGCTCATCTCCAGGGAGACGCTGCCTCCGCCCAGCCGCCGCAAACTAAGAGTCCACTGTCTGGAGAACAACAGCATCGCCATTAGCTTCCTAAAAACCAAGGTAAGTCACCTGTCCGCATCATCCAGAGTCTTAAAAACCAAGCTAACTCACCTGTCCACATCATCTACAGTCCTAAATACCAAGCTAACTCACCTGTGGATGTCATCCAGATTCCTAAAAACCCAAGGTAACTCACCTGTTCATTAGACATGCGCGGATGGCGTTTGAGCGCACCCGAATCCTCGTGCACTCAACAATCATCCAGCCGCCACCCACCCGACGTAATTATCTTCTAAAATTTAGAGACCCGCACCCAACCTGCGCCAAACATTAAGTTATTGTATTTACATTTAAATTATCTCCAGCTGTTCGTGCTCATTCATTTTTCATATAGGCGCATTTTCTTGACTTAACAATTAAAAGATTATAGGCTACTTTCGAATGTGGTCACATTTCTAATGTAAAATTACTCTAGGCTAATATTGTTTTCTCTGTTGCAATATTAAAAGTCTTTGAAGTAAGTCAAGTCCTCTTGTGCCCTGTTTTACGGAGTGTGCAATCCCCTCCCGTTTCTTCTCGTTTAAATACGAATATAACTGACAAATCCACCTGCAATCCACCTGAAATTAATTACAGTGTTAATTTTTATCGGCCCATCCACCCACGGATTGCGGATATATCCACGGATGTCGTGGATATATCCGCAAGATTTGCATCTCTACTGTCCATGTCATCCTGAGTCCTAAAAATCCAAGGTAACTCACCTGTCCACATCACTTAAAGCCCTAGAACCAAGATAACCCACCTGTCCACTTCATCTAGATTCCAAAAACCAAAGGTAACTCACCTGTCCATGTAATCCAGAGTCCTAAAAATCAAGATAACTCACCTGTCCATGCCAGTTAGAATCCTAAAAATCAAGATAACTCACCTGTCCATGCCAGTTAGAATCCTAAAAATCAAGATAACTCACCTGTCCATGCCAGTTAGAATCCTAAAAATCAAGCTAACTCACCTGTCCACGTCATCCAGAGTCCTTAAAACCAAGCTAACTCACTCGTCTACATCATTTAGAGTCCTAAAATTCAAGCTAACTCACCTGTCCATGTCACTGAGAGTCCCAAAATCCAAGCTAACTCACCTGTATGTCATTAAGAGTCCTAAAATTCAAGCTAACTCACTTGTCCACGTCATCCAGAATTCTAAAAACCAAGGTAACTCACCTGTCCACGTCAAAAAATCGAAAAACTATTTCCACATTGAAAATTTGTCTGTGGTGTGAGGCCGGCATCAGAGACCTAAGTCTTTGGACCTTTCATGATTTCTGTCTGTTTTTAGTGTGTTGTATGTGGCTCCATCTTGTGTTGATGTTTGCACATTACAGCTGTCATTTTACCTGAACACTGAATGAACAGAAAATTTAAATATTGAGCAGACAAATTTTTGAGTGAACAATTTTTCTCTTGCAACAGAGACTGACCTCCAGATAGTTCTAGAGGACGCTTGTTATAGGCTAATTATTTGTAAACTGTTTTAAAAAATCATCTGGATGTTTAAAGGGATGGATTTAATGACTTTTTGTTGCAGCTCCATCAAGTGTAAATGTGACAGTCTGTTGCCACAAAGCGATCAGTGTCCCTCCTCTCTCTTGTCAGATTCGGGTGGATCTGATTGGTCCAGAGAATGTGGTGGACGGGGACCGTACGCTGATCCTGGGTCTGCTGTGGATCATCATCCTCAGGTTCCAGATCGGACCCATCAACCTCGACGAGGTCGGGAATCAGTTTATGTTTAAATATGAGGATTTGTGTTTTTAAATTATTTTGTGACCTGAAATCTAATTACATAGAAAACACAGTTTTAGCTGTGTGCTGATTGGATCTGTTTTCATCTTTTCTTTTATTCTTGGCCTTTTGCCTCTCCTCATCTTCTTCCCATCTTCCCGTTTTATTTTTGATCCTCTCCTCACCTCTTTTCCTTTCCCTTTCTTTGTCTTACTTCCTCTCGTCTGTCCTTTCACCCTTCCCTCCTTTTCTTTCCATTTTGTCCTTTGTCTTTATTTTCTGTTAATTTCTTTCTCATTCTTTTCTCTTGTCCTTTTTTTCTGTCATTCTTTCCTCCTCCTGTTTCCTTCTTTCCATCTTTTGCTGTTCCTCCTCTCCCTTCCTTGTTTTGTCTGATCCCTCTCCTTCTCTTCTCTTCTTTATCTTCTCCACTTTCTATCTCTCTCTGTCCTCTGCTTTCCCTTGTTTCACTTTCATTTTCTTTCCTCACCTCTTTTCCTTCCCTTTCTTTCTCTTACTTCCTCTCCTCCTTTCCTTCTTTCCTCCTCACCTCCTTCTTCTCTTTCCGTTTTATTCCTTTGTTTACATTTTATATAATTTTTTCTCATGCTTTCTTTCCTTTTCTCTTCTCTCCTCCTTTTCTGTCATTCACTCTGTTGTGCTGTTATCTTTTTTCCCTCCTCTCTTCTCATCATTTTCTTTTACTTCCTGTATTAATTTCCTCCTTCCATCATTTACCTGTTTGCATCTTTCCATTTTTTTCCATTCCTCTTCTTTTCTCTCTCTTTCCATTTCTTTTCTTTCTTTGGTTTGTGTCATCTAACTCCTCCTCCACTCCTCCCCTTCCTGTCTTTTTCCTCTCCCCATCTCACCCCCAGGTGGGAGGTGGAGGCAGTGTGGCTCATCGCTCGGCGAAGGAAGCTCTGCTGATCTGGTGTCAGAGGAAAACGGCGGGTTACGAGGGTGTCGAAGTGCAGGACTTCTCGTCCAGCTGGAGGAGTGGACTCGCCTTCAACGCCCTCATCCACGCACACCGGTAACACATACACACACACACATTTTTTCTTTCTTCCATCCAGTCTGCTCATCCTCTGTCTCTCTCCATCTCAGGCCTGACCTGTTTGACTACAGCCGTCTCCATGGCGATGACCCCGGCCGTAACCTGGAGCACGCCTTCTCTCTGGCGGAACGGGAGTTCGGGATCATGCAGCTGCTGGAGGTGGACGACATGGTGGTCCCCCATCCAGACGAGAAGTCCATCATGACCTACGTGTCGCTGTACTACCACTACTTCTCCAAGATGAAGCAGGGACAGACGATCCAGAAGAGACTCGCCAAGGTCTGAACCACTGAGCCACCGTCCTGTAACACACACATCACACGTAAAGTTCAGGGTACAACACAGTCAGGTGCCGAACTGGAATATAATTTAGAGGTGCTTTTACTGAGACTTGAGTTTCCATTTTATTCTACTTAATAGTTTTACTCCACTACATTCATGAGTTACTTTGAGACTGATTTATCATTAGCCGATAAAAGCTTGTACTGTACATGAGAGAAAAATTATGAGAGATCAAACCAGTTTCTGTGTCATAACTTGTAAAATATTCTTGTGTATTTTTATTTATACTTCAGTCAGAATCCAATAGATGTGTTTTAATGTAAGAATAGAAACAGTCTGTAGTAGTAAAAGAAACGGGCTGATTTGTTGCCCACAGTGATCTACAGACACACAAATGGTCCAAAGCATGGACTCTTCTGCCCTCTGCAGGCTGCTGTAGGAACTGCCTGCTGTCTGATTAAATCTTATAAAGTCAGCTGTAACATATAGGTAACTGTAAATAGGTGACTGTAGACACACTCACTTCCTGTAATCCATCTGCTGGCTCACACTCACACGGTGACTTCCTGTAATCCGTCAGGTTCCACCTCCTGCCTGTCAGTCAGTGTGGATTACTGCTGGATTAAATTGACCTGCTGACAGAGCTACAGCGCACAGAAGCAACAGCAACACTGTGGGGGACTCGAAATTTAACACAGCTGCAGACCACAATAAAACAAAGTTTATATATTTATGTCAAATGATGCTGAGGAAAACACTTAAACACAGCAACAAGAAAACTAATAAAGAATAAAATAAATAAACACCACACAAAGACAGTAAAGAACCCACATGAAAGATAAAGCAACATAAATGTAAAGAATAACATAATGTATTGCCTACCTTTCATATCATATGTCATACAGAGTCATTACACAATTATATAATTGCACTTGAGATAATTCTCTGAATATTTTCGGGTCTTGTCTTATTTGCGCTCGCCTGCAGCTGCTAAGTCAACAGCAGTTGTAGCATGTCTAGGTGTATTAGCTTCACCCTCTGCACTTTCACTGGTGGTTTCTGAGGTGGACGGTGTGTCAGAGTCTCTTGCTAAAAACGTTACAAAACGATTGGCTCACAAGAATGTCTGTACACTTGGACTAATAATACAGCTAATTGGCAAATATGTTTCTGCTGTTAGCAAACTAGTTTACCTTGCCATTATGGACAGGTGCCGCACAGTGATTTAGCACTGGCTGGCTCCCATGATTGAACAAGGATCTCTGGGTCACAGTAAGCCTATCATTAATGTTGTATACTATAGATTTAATAGTTTTTATGAATAGGCCAATTTATTCTCACTAATAATACTAAGCTTTATTATATAGCACCTTTTTAAAACACAGTTATAAAGGTACAGTAAAATTAAACACATTTAAAACCCAAGGAGAATAAAACAAATATTATGTCATAAAATATAATCTAAATAAAAGATAATATAAGGAAGTCCAAAAGTATAATCAAGATAATAAATGGGAAATAAAATCAATGAGATAGCGATAAAATAGACAGCTGAAATAAAGTCCGGATGTGCTTTACGATAGAAGTATATGAGACTTAAATGAAGCCAGTGACTCAGACAGGTTTATATCCTCAGGCAGATCATTCCTCAGCCCCGAGGTCCTGATGTGTCGGAGTCGTGGTAATGTGTATTTTCAAACATATTTTTATTTCATAATTACATTTTCTGGGCCTGGAAAAACTGGTAAAACTCACTGAACGTTCTGGAAAAGCCCTGGAATTTTGTTGTGTGTAATGACATTGTTACAGTAATCTTCTGTGAATAACACTCCACGTAAGGTAATATAACAGCCAATTTATTTTCTGATGCCGTCGACCTAATGCAGCCCTAAAATATTTCAACTTGTGATGTTTTATTTACCATCAAGTACGTTTCTTAATTTTTCTCCCCACATTCTGTCTCTCCCTCCATGTGCGCCAGCTATCTTAAATTATGTTTGAGTAAAGTTAAAATCTAGTACATTTGAAAAACGCAGGGCAAGTCGGGAAAGAAAAAACAGTTGTTATGGGTCTGTGAAAAGTCATGGAAACGTTTTTAAAATTTTGCCCATTAAAATGTGTTGGGAACCTGCCCTGAGGAACCCCTAGGGGTCGTGGACCCACTGTTGAAGATTGTGGAGTATTCCTCATGGTGCCACTACTTTACATTTAAAAATAATTTGTGCTTTTTATTTCTCTACATTTATGCAACAGCTTTGGTCACTTTGCAAATGTAAATTTTTTTTAAGACAAAATGATTCATCGATCAGTTGACTTTAAGAAAATGAATTGGAAACTACTCTAATATTTATTGATGTCATTTTTTTCTGTAAAAACATTTCACAGCTTCACAAAGTTATCATTTGAATAATGTTAATAATTAATGTATTAGTAATAATGTTGAGGTTAAACAATCATTGCACAGATGCCACTTTGGGCCCTTGAGTTAATTCGACAAACATTTCTCACTATTTTTACAATTTTTACAAACTTTCGATCGACTAGTGGAGAAAATAATCAAATTAATCCATAAGGAAAATAATGATTAATTGATAGTTTAAAATGAGCTCCACCTCAACCAAGTACAACAGTAAAATCCTCCTTTTACATTAATGCATGAGTCAGAATCATCTGCTGATATCATATATAATAGTATATCAGTGATGCTTTTGATATTTTAACTGCATTTTACTGATACATACTTTTACTGTAGGAAGGTATTAGTACTTTTACCTGCAGCCTCTGTCTGTAGGATTGATGGTGGTGCTGTTTCATGTTGGTTAGTCATGTGACCTTGGAGCCTTTCTACCCTGTGTAGTTCACTGTGGGCGGGGCTGCACACACTAAGCTAATCAGATCAGATCACACGCTCTGAGACGCTGCAGCAGAAACGAGTCATTCACAGAGCTGCGCACCTTTACCTGCTGTTTGATCAGAGGAGACAAGGATGAAGAGTTTAGTCTGTTTCAGCTCAGTCAGAAGGAAACTACTGAAACTGAGGTTTCCTCTGATACATATTTTAAGGATGTGCTGTAACTAGTGGGTTCAAGGATACTTATATTGATTTCCTGGGTAATACACTGAAAGTACCAGCTGCACCAGGTGTATCCGTGTTTACCTGTGTCACATGTCTGTGCTGAGACCAGCTGGTGGGTCAGAGCTGTGTTGAGGTCTCTTTTAAGTGGCAGGATTTTTCTTCAGTAGGTAAAAGGTTGTGTTCAGGTGTTTAGTCAGGTAATATGCTGCAGTGGTAACAGTATGTCAGTGGGAGGAAGTCTGAGTCGTCAGTGGGTGAAGAGGCAATACAGGAGAGAGTCCAACACCACATCCCACCACAAGGTTTGTGATGTGTCTCCACAGCATCCCACCCTGTTCTTTAGAGTGTTCTTATGTAAAGTCAAGCAAAAGTTCTTTGTTTTAACGAGGGCTGCCCCTTGAAAGTTCGGAGATTCAAACTGTCAGAGACCACTCAGTCGGCTGAAACGGCTTCAAGTCGAGCAGTTGTTTTTTTCTGTTTTTTTTTGCTGCGTGCTGTGCAGTGTTCTTCTGAGGATGTTTTGGTCACCAGATTTTGACTTCTGTGTGAATGACACAGCAGAATAATTCAGGGTTTTTCCTCTCTGCGTCCTCAGATCGTTGGGATGCTGATGGAGCTGGATGACATGAAGGTCCAGTATGAGAGACTGGTCTCAAATCTACTTCACTGGATCCAAACCAAGGTGACAAAAACAACAACAGTGTTGACGTTTGGATGTGATGCTTAACTTGTTGATTGACTCATCGATTGTCGTCTGACTGATGGAAGGTGGTGCAGCTGAACGACAGACGGTTCCCCAACTCTGTGAGGGAGATGCAGAAGCTGATGATGGCGTTCAAGACCTACAGAACTGTGGAGAAACCTCCCAAGTATCAGGTACGATGACATCATCAGGAATCAAGAATCTCACCTTCACCTACTTGGCCTTCAGTCTGATTTATTCTTCAGCCTTCAGGTCAGATCTATTGTTCAGGGTATCCAGCACAAAATACAGCAACAAAGACCCCGGACTGTTGAGACACTGAAGTTGTATATCAAGCAAGAATGGGAAATAATTTCACTCAATAGATTTCAATAATTAGTGTCCTCAGTTCCCAAACACTAAAAGAAAAGATGATGTAACACAGTGGTAAACATGATCTCTAGCGTTTAATACACGGTCCAGCCATATATGAGGTTTTGACCTTGTCTTGTTTTTAGGAGCGTGGTGCGATTGAAGCTCATCTGTTCAGTCTGAAGACTCAGCTGGCAGCCAACAACCAATGGGCTTACAATCCACCAGAAGGTATAAAACACACACACACACACACACACACACACACATACAAACAGATACACACTCACAGAGGTACAGTAAACAGATAAACATTCACAACCAGACACTATTTTTTAAATAACTTGGCCATATTATTAAACTATAGTGTGATACTCCTGCTATAATCAAATGTGCTGTGCTTATGGACTGACTAGATTGACTCCTATAGCCGTCCAAACACCATATGTTCTATGTTTTCTGTTGTTGTGTTTTGTGTGTGTGAAGGTAAAACCCTGAGTGACATAGAGAGGAGTTGGTCTCTCTTGGAAAGAGCCGAACACGAGCGAGAGCGAGCCCTGCAGGAGGCACTGCTCCGCCTGGAGAACCTGGAGCAGCTCGCTCAGAAGTTTGAGAGGAAGGTAACAACATCTGTTCTAAAACAGCAACGTTTAAAAATAAAAGACATCCTTATACAATTACTCACTTCACAAAATCAAAGTTTTCTTTTAACCCATTAAGAGTTCCTTTCTCTGAGATCCTTTGTGTCCTTTACATTTGTGACTGTAAGAGAATTTGAGCTTCAGTTGGAGAGAAATGAACCACTGTTTGCAGTGTAATTTCTTTTTGGCATTACTGGCCCCACGTTAGTTAAATGTGGAAGCAAGGATAGCTGGATCTGTTGGTATCTTCAATTCAACCAACAGTCAGATTCTTCTGGTATGTCAGGCAGCGCTGAGGGAAGGATATCTGGAGGACACACTGCGTCTGATCCGGAGGCAGGACATCCGGGGTCTCTCCACCTTGGAGGAGGCTCAGGCTGCTGGCCAGCGTCTGGAGGCCCTGGCCACTGACGCTCTGGCCAGAGAGCCACGCTTCGCTGCCCTGAGAGACATGGCCAAGACCATCGAGAGAGGAAACTACCACAGCAAGGAGCAGATAATCAGGAGGTGAGAAAAAGACATGCAGATTTTAAAGTTATATCCTTTTTCCTCCATAAACTGGTGCAGCGCTGTAAGACTGGACTAAAACTGGCTAAAACCCAGCAAAGGTTAGCCAGGTCCAACTGGGAGGCAGCTGTAAAAGGGATACTATGATTTAAGTTAAGGATAACTCTGATGTTAAAACATCATAGACATCAAACAAAGAAATCAAAATATAAAGTGAGGTGTCATCAGCATAGCGGCAGATCTTCTCTTAAATTTGCCTGAAGAAAATAAAACCGTTGTTCATTTCATGTTTGTGTTTGTCAGAGAGGAGAACATTAGCCATCGATGGAAGGACCTACTGCAGCAGCTGCAGGAACAGAGAGGGCTGCTGGGAAATGTAGTTGAGAATCTCAGCGTCCTCCGAGACATTGAGCTCGTCTCCCAGGAACTGAAAGAACTGCAGGTGAGTTTACACTGAAACTAATGATTAGTATTTAGTAAGGAGGGTACTGAGTTGAAATGTAGAGATGTTAGAGAAACAGGAAGTCTGTGTGTACAAAATAAAAGTCTTAATTGAAAATAGGCAAAGGCAGAATTAAATATGCAGTAAAGAACAATAAAAACTTGTTCAAAAAATGGTTCACTTTGTATGTATAGAATTACCTGGATGATCAGCACTGCTTAGGCATTGTGCAGCCCATAGAGCAGGCACACTAGAGATTTACGGTGGCCAAGTGCAACCGTGTGCAGCCGAAGGTCTGACTTCCATCGGCCAAATACCTAACTTCTGGTTTAACTTGAATGGAGATAAAATAATTTAATTTTGCAGCTCTTATTGACTTTCAAAATGTTTTCAGACTATATGGATCAAATCCTGATCGTGAAATGGGTCCTTTTGCGGGGTTTTGTTGCTCAGAAAACTTATCCACTGATTTACAGACATCTATTTCCCAATGTGAATCAATGGGAAAGAGTCTTTCTGGGATGCAAAGCATCACTGTTTGGCCACTACGAAAATTAGCTCCAAAGGCCAGTGCACATTTCGGGGCCTGAGTTTGTCCGCTACATGAAAACATCTGAAGGAACAGTCTGACATTGACTTAAATCTGTCTTCCCCAGAGTCAAATGAGAAGAAGGATATTAGTTTCATATCAATGTGTCTAGCTCTGTCTCCCATCCCTCCATCTCTTCACCCTCTCTCTGTCTCCACAGTCTCAGGCCAGTTCCTCTGACCTGGGGAAGCAGCTGGCGGAGGTGGAGTCTCTCCTTCAGAAGCAGGATCTTCTGGAAGCTCAGATCTCGGCTCACGGTGAAACCATCACCACCATCAGCAGCAGGGCGCTGAAGGTCAGATACTGATTATGTTTATATCACCATACATTGTCAGGTGTGGGTAAGTTGTCCACTGATCTCTGTCTTTCTCCTCCTGTCAGGTGAAAGTGAGAGATGGTCAGCAGATTCAGAGCAGAGTGAGAGCTCTCGACACTCAGTATAAATCTCTGGTGTCCCTCAGCAGCAGCAGGTTTCCTTCTTTTATCGCTCTTATAGATAATTATTGACGGAGTCTTTGTTTACGAAGCAACTGATATGAATCTATATATTGTCCCTCTGCACCTCTTCTCTCGTTTCCTCCTCTCCTTCACCTCTCCTGTCCTCTCTCCTGCCTTGTTTCCTCCTCCCCTCCCCTGCCCCCTGTCAGGAGGAAGCAGTTGGAGGCTCAGTTGAGGCTGTTTGAGTTCTTCTTTGACTGTGAGGAGGTGGAGGCCTGGCTGTATGAGCGCTGGTTGAGGCTCCAGACGGCCGGACTCGGACGAGACCTGAACCACATCCAGCTAGCTCAACACAAACACAAGGTTCTGTTCACATCCAGTGTTTGGGCCTCATACAGGAACCACATTCATTCTAAAGTGTCACTTCAAAGTACAATGTTGCACGTTTGCTAGCTAGCTGTTTCCTTTACTGCCCTTATTGTCACGATGCTACATCTAAATAAGTATATTTACAAACTATTATCGTTTAATTAATCTGATTCCATCTTGTCAGGTGTTGGAGGCAGAGCTTCAAGCCCAGGAGTCTCTGTACCAGGGGATTCTGAGTCGAGGTCAGGACCTGCTGTCCAAACAGAATCAGCTCAACCAGAGAGCAGTCCAGAAGTGGATCAGGACCCTGAAGAAGCAGTGGAGCCACCTGACGGAAGAGACGATGGCACGTCGCAACAGACTGCAGGCCGCTGCCACCATCAAACAGGTACACAAGGAAACTCCATCAGACAGGTGAAGAAAGAGTAAAGAACCAGGAAGGAAAGACAGACAACAAACGGAAGACGAGGAAAGAAATACATTGAGTTTTATTCTGTTTCTCTGTGTCACTATTATTTAATGGTTTTGTATCAGGACAAATGTATAGCATGTTGCTAAATATTAACTGTGATTAAACTGTTGTGTTTACTATAGCTTCATTAATATTTCGCAACAATACAATACTCATAATAATAATAAGCCCTTTTTACACAGAGACGACGCTATAAAGCCGCTACAGAGTCCCTTCTTTACGCTGCCTTTGCATTTTTACACAAAACCAAATGATCCGTCCTCATTCTGCTCCATTATGTGATTTAAGACGGCATCCTGGCATTGCAGAATCAAAAGGGATGTGACGGGCATAACATGTAACACCACAGCGTCGACCTCTGATGTGACATAAAACATATGCACCAGCACCACTTCTTAACTGCTTTTTTTAAAATCATGGTTAAAGGTTTTTTTGGGGGAGTTTTTCCTTATCCGCCGGGAGGGTCCAAAGGACAGAGGAATGTTCTATGCTGTAAAGCCCTCTGAGGCAAATTGTGATTTGTGATATTGGGCTTTATAAATAAAATTGAAATTGTAATTAAAAATTGAAATAATAAGGCAAAACATGGCAATAACAATTATTTACCATTCCTGTTATGTGGCAGCTGATCTCGTCCTCAGCTTGGAGGATAAGGAGCTCCCGAACCTCATTGTTTTCCTAATTTGCAGACATTTATGGCTGCTTTTCTTCTTCTTTGAGTTAGCTGCTAACTGCTATCAGATACTTTATAAACTCCCACAGTGGGTAGCATGCATAACACGCAGTCAGATGTCACACCGGTCCTGCCCATTGTCCTGTTCTGCTGGCTGTTCTGTTTATTTAGACACCGTTTCAGCGCTGTTACTACCTCCCTTGATTGTACCTTAAATACAGCAAGGTGAGGCCGTATTATGTAGCGATTTTCCTGCCTTGAACAGGTGCTGTCAAAGGGGCTATAGTGTCATTGCAAAGTCGCTAGCCTTGTGGCTAAGCTATTGATTAGTACTTATTGGGAAGAAAAAGAAAAAAAAGATTTGGTCTTTTTAGGTTTTTTTTAAGTAAGTGACTAAGTATATTTAAAATAATAAGTATTAATTTGAAAAAAAAACTAAGGCAATCAGAGCTTCCTTTGACTAAGCATACCTTTGTTATTTAAAATGTTTAAGGGCAGTTTTTTTCTGTGATGTTTATAGATTCATGTTTTCAAAACATTTCACCAATTAATTTTGTTGCTAGGTTCTCACATGCTGTGAAAATGTCACAAGTATGTTTTTGTTTGTTTTTTGTCGATTCATTCAGGTATCTTGGTTGAGCCGTCTGTTGTGTCCCCATAAACCACATTGACATCCACAGTTACAAAGTGCTGTTATGGTTCACGGGGACAGGATCCTCAGATCTTCACACAGCTAACTACTTTCCACCTGTTCAGTACTTTGCAGATGTGGCGGAGGCCGACTCCTGGCTGGGCGACAGGAAACCGCTGCTGACTAGCGACGATCATGGGAAGGATGAGTCAAGCACGGCGGCGTTGCTGCAGCGCCACCTGCGGTTGGAGAAGGAGATGGCAGCCTACGCTTCTGAGATAAAGCGACTGTCGGAGCAGGCGAGGAGCGCCGCGCAGCTAACAGCTCTGACTGTAAGTAAAGATTTAAAGCATACTTTTGTTGTTTTTGCTGCTACAAGACAAACCTGCCAGTGTGTCGTATGAACAGAACTGCATGTGCATCTGCTTGGGATGCAGCGATTCACAGGTTCATAACTGGTGTGAGTTTATTACAGTGAAAAAAATATATATATAAACAAAAGTCTTCACTGACTCTATTCCTGTGTAGGCGGAGCCTCAACAGAGTAAGATGATCCAATACAGCGACTCATCCGAAGAAGAGGAGGGACCAGGAGCAGTGACATCACCACCGCCTAGCGCCAAGGGTGGGTTAGCCTCCCCCTCTAAGAGTGAGGACAGCAAGGCCAAGGTCCGCTTCAGATACAGCAGAGGTACTGGAGGTGTGCTCTGTGTAGATGACATCGTCTATTGAAGCTTAAGTCTCTGACTGATTTATTGTCCAGCCCTACTGTCTCTTACTCTCAGCCTGTAAGACCTGCGGCAAAGAGGACATGTTAAAATAAAAGTTTTAAAGTTCAGGGGAATCCTTAAAGGTCCAGTGTGTCTTCTGTGTTTTTATTCTTGTATGTTGTGTATTGTCCTTGTAAAGCACTCTGTGGCCTCTGTCTGTGAAAAACTATACAAATAGATTTTACTTACTGACTTATTTACCTCTGTGGATAATTCAGCTCCTGGTAAAAACCTCCTAACAATCAAGTATGAAAGAATTTTAACCAGTAGAAGTTTCAGCTGGTTGCAATCTTCAATCCTCACCACTAGATGCCACTAAATCCTACACATTGCTCCTTTTCAAATGTTGAACATTAAATGTATTTAAATTACACTGATTCCAGGTCAGTTTCCGTGGGATCGTAATGAGATTGTAACCATCATCAGCACTGAGCCGGACGGAGACCGAGTTGTGGCCAGAGACAGCCGAGGAAACCAGCAGCTGATCCCCAAGACCTACCTGAGCCTGCTGCCAGCCACTGTACGACTAACATTTAAATCAAAGTCTTCACGACCTGCCTGTAACGATGAATCATTTTAGATCAATAATAATTCTAATCGTTGCCCACCTCACTGCTTAGGCTCCTGCCCCGGCCCCCGTCTCCACCAACGGTGTGCCAGAGAGCCCGAGCAAGAAGTTGAGTCGTCCGAGGCGCAGCCGCTCGATGCGTCGCGGCACGGCTGAGATCCAGACAACATGGCTGCCTGACTCACAGTACCAGAGAGACACTGTGGAGAGCACGCAGGCCGGCCTGGACCAGGACTACAACTCCCTGTACAACCTGGTCAAGGTGAGAGGGGCAACATGGGAAATGTACTTTGGTAATACTGGAGCTGAAGGTCGAGGTATTCAAAGCTTCGAGCAGCTTCTATGAAAGTGAAAATCTTAAAATCCCATAATTTCTGGTTGTGTGTTTGCAGTCGAAGACAAAGAGTCTGCAGGAGACGCTGCGTCTGCATCGATTCTACAACAGCTGCCAAGAGTTTGAGTCGTGGATGGAGGACAAAGAAAACATCCTGAACACCTTCAGCACTGACGCTGACAACCTGGGAGTGGTTCAGGCTAAATATGAGGTGAAGAATGACACGTTACCTTATAGAGTTTATATCATGTATGTGTATTAAAGAAATAGTTAAACATTTTTAGGAACTATATTCTTTTTCTTTTAGTGGAAGAGTGATTTCCTCCAACGTGACAACATCTCTGTATTTTACGCCTTGTTGCTCCTTCCTGGTTATTTGCACTGTTGTATCTTCATTTTATTTGTGTGTTTTTACCTTTGTTGTGTTTGAGAGAGGCAGAAGACAAAGTTCCACTGAGATGGACAATAAAGTTTATCTATCTCTCCAAAGAAACAGTTTTAAAAGCATCTGCACATTCATTAAAAAGTATTTATATAGTGAAAACAGTTTGTAGTAAAGTTACTGCTCAGACACCTTCTTACTCCATAATATTTATCTTCACCTGAATTTTGTAGCACTGCACTGCAAGTTTAGAATTACAGGGCCGCTACAAAGTCCCTTCTTTACAACTCCTTTGCATTTTTACACAGAACCAAAATATGGCAGCTCCAGTGTGTGATTTAAGACAGCATGCTGGCATCCCAGTAGTAAAGACAGTGTGACAAGGGTGACGTAACACAACAGTGTCCACCTTTAGTGTGACATATAACACACATGTTGGCAGTGCTTTATAAACAATGACAATGGCATTAACATGGCAATAACAATCATTTACCGTCCCTGTTACATGGCAGCTGATCTCGTCCTCTGCATGGACGGTAAGGAGCTCCTGGACCTCACTGTCTCCCTAATTTGAGGGCATTTCAGGCTGCTGTTCTTCTTCTTTGAGTTAGCTGCTAACTGCTATCAGCTGCTTTTTAAATCTCCCACCTGTGGGTCGCACACATAATGCGTCAACAAAATGTCACACCCGTGGTCCGGCAGTCCCTTTTTATATAGAAGTTGATTCAGCGGTGTTACTACCTCCACTACTGGCTTAAAGGCGAGACAATTCTGTCCCCTCATTTTACGATCATAGCCTTTATAAAGAATGACGAGGCACGGCATTACCGTCTTGAACAGGCAGTTTGTCATTTTTACATCTGATATTACCAATTGAATACGAGCGACTTGAATTTAGCTACTGTAGTTTTGGGCTCCTGAAACATCTCTCTGAATCTGTGCATCCCAAAAAATATTGTAAAATCATAAAATAATTATAAAAGGTTTTTGAAAAAGTACTTCAAAGGTACCACCTGAACTCAGACTGACAGTTTTTAGAGTGAGATATATAAATCTTGCACTTCATGTTCCAGAACTTTTTGACTGAGTTGGCGAGTGGGCGTGGTCAGCTGGATGACATCATCAGAATGGCGGAGGAGCTGGTGAAGAGCCGACACAGTAAACAGAGAGAGATCCAGGCCAAACAGAGGAAGGTTTCCAACAGGTAGCAACATCAAACTAAAGTCTTCAAAACAATGGTTATGTGTGCTGCGGTGATTGACCTGTGCTCATGATGCGTGTCTGCAGGTGGGATCGGATCCAGCAGCTGAAGGACGAGAAAGGACACGAGCTGCTGAGCACAGCAGACGTGCAGTCCTTCCTGCAGAGCTGCCAAGAAGCCAAAGCTCAGCTGCAGGGTCAGCTGTCCGGCCTCGACACCGTGGACGTGGGCTGCAGCTCCTTCACCCTGCAGGCTGAGGAGAAGAACCAGGCTCACACCCTCAGAGACATCCAGACCCTGGAGGCCAAGATCGCCTACCTGAAGAGCGTCGCCAAGATGTACGGGTCGTATTCAGACTGTAGAAACATAATTTATCCTTGTCTGTGTGAGCGTAGACAACAAGAGGAGAAAATCCCTGCAACAGTTTGGAGGACGGAAACTGCCAATTTTTTTTTTTTTTTCATTATTTGTTCTTTGTGGAGCGGATTGGGTAAAGACTTTTATTGCAAAATATTTATAAACAATTTTAAGACAGTTAGTTAGACAGAATAGTTAACGCTCTAAAAGAAGACCATCCCAATGTTGACTGAAAAGCAGACTATAGATATGATAACCACTATTTCCTGGTAAGATTTTAAATATTTTACTGTGCAAACTCGTCGAGAAAGAAGTTAACAAGCATCAGCTGGTTTGGTCTTTTTCATCTTCACCAGCTGAAGTGAATCTTACAGTCCATGATGTCACTTCCTGTGTTACAGGAAGCAGGACTGTAGTCCAGCAGAGAGTGCAGCCATCGTGGAGGAGGTTCAGGGTCTGGAGGCTCTGCTGGCTCAGGTTTGAGTCTGATTTAGTTTCATTTTTTTATTTTCAGTTTTATCTCATTAATATTATATAATATGATTTACTATTAACCAGGTGTGCATAAAAAAATAGATCAAATGAAACAACACACATTGTCTGTTACTGCCAGTTTACAGCTTTGAAATTGGAGAACTCAGTGTTTACATTTTCCATTTAAACATGAGTACCAAATATTTTTCTGTGTTGCATACAGTGCTGGGGTCATTGCTCATGAGCAGTGATTCAGCACATCGTTAAAGATCTTTAAATAAGGACTGTACTCATACTGTTCTCCTGCTGTGTTGTGGACCAGCTGAAGCGTCAAGCTGCAGACAGACAGCAGCTCCTGGAGGAGGCCCGCAGGCTGCAGAGATTCCAGCAGCAGGCCAAGGAGCTGCAGCGCTGGGTCGGCTCGGTCCAGGATCGCCTCCTGCAGGAGGAGACGGCCGCTGATGTGGCCTCAGCCGTCGCCCTGCTGGAGCAACATCAGGAGCTCAAGCTGGAGATGGAGGAGCAGAGGAGCAGGTAGAAACGCTGGGCATGGTTTTTTGTTTTTCAGTCTCTACAGAACGAGAAAGATGTTTTTTTTTTGTTTTTTTTTGTAAGCTTTAGGAGATGTAACCCCTGCAGAAAAGCTAAATATTGATAATTGTCAGTATGAATTAATAAGTTCACCGTGCCGTGTTTTCTCAGGTCGAAGGAGATGGAGAAGTTGGGGCAGTCTCTTCAGCAGGGCTCGTCCAGTGGGAAGACAGGGGGCGTTGACATCCAGCAAACGTTAGACAAGGTCAAAGCTGATTGGTCCAAGCTTGACAAGCTGTGGACCAGTAGGAAGGAGATTTTGGAGCAGGGGGTGGAGCTCCAGAGGCTGAACCAGGAGGGAGACCGGATCGAGGCTGCGTTGTCTGGACACGAAGCTCGACTGCGGGTCAAAGACGTCGGGGTGAGGACGCCTCACTCTGATCTGTTCTCACAGTCCATCCTAAATATACATTTACAGTGAAGTGAGACAGGAAATCAGGACACACAGCTGGTTTCACATACTGTGTTTTGATGATGTATGTATGTGTGTTTGTTGCTGCAGGACTCAGTGGACAGTGTCCACAGTCTGCTGAGCCGACAGGAGGAGCTGGAAGGTCTCCTGAAGGCTTTGGACCATCAAGTTGATAATTTCTCTGAACGCAGCCAGCAGCTCATCGACCAGCAACACTACGCTGCCAAACAGTAAGACAACACAGAAACATCAGCACCGTCCAGACGTGTGTAAACATGTAGTTCAATAAGAATCAGATTAAAGATGAACAAGACGCAACTTTAGATCAGATAAAACCTTAAATCTGGATAACAGAAAATTCTGTAACTCATTTAGTTAGTTTCTGATTACAGTTTGCTCTGAGTTAAAAAAATAATAAAATACTGACTTTATCTTTAAGCATCAAGGAGCGGAGCAGGAGCATCCAGAAGGCCAACAGGAAGTTGAAAGAGAGCAGCAGACAGAGGAGGAGTCTGCTGCTGGCCTCAAAGAAATATCAGGTATTATTATTATTATTATTATTATCAACCCATGACCCCTGATCATAAAAACCCTGTATCTGTATTTCCTTTTTGTCCTGACGCATCAGTGGTTCTCGTGACCTTGTGACCTTTCCCCTGACACCTTTGTTCAATACTTTGATTCATATGAAATTCCTTTAAATTGGTTACAGCTCGACTAGGACATTTAATTGAACTACTGTCCTTGTCCCAGTATACAAGCACGGGAGGGAATTGATTTATTGACCGAAGTATGTGCGACTCCTCTACGATAGGTGGAGATATGCCCCCTTTCAGCTTGTTGGTATTGGACCTTTTTCCTGTTGACCTCTTACAAACAGGGCGCCGTTCTGTGTTTTCCTCCCAGTCATGTAATTCAAAGTGTTTAACTCTCTCAGCTGACACAGCATAAACTGTGTCTCCTCATCCATCCAAAAAGTCACGGCTCTGAATGTAGATTTCTTATTATTAGTTATTCTAGTTTCTTAGACGTGGGATATGGGATATGCCACAGGACACAATTAAAACATTATAAGATCTGGACCTTT
Organism: Epinephelus lanceolatus; assembly: GCF_041903045.1. Taxonomy (NCBI): domain Eukaryota; kingdom Metazoa; phylum Chordata; class Actinopteri; order Perciformes; family Serranidae; genus Epinephelus; species Epinephelus lanceolatus. The sequence continues at coordinate 40,111,794 of NC_135748.1, forward strand.
GTTGGGAGGAAATTTGATAACTGGACCTCTTTGAATTTAATGGAAAACTCCTGTACTATTAAAGTCAAGAACATGACTAAACTTAAGGTGTGATTCCTGTAGGAGAACCCTCAGAATAATGTTGTATCTTCATGTTTTAATTCAGTCGTCATTGATTCGTTCTGCAGGAGTTCCAGAGAGACGCAGACGAGCTGCTGCTCTGGATGGAGGAGAAGTTTAAGGTGGCAGAGGATGAGTCGTACCGCGACCCCACCAACATCCTCCGAAAGCTGAAGAAACACGAAGCAGCTGAGAAGGAGATGCAGGCTAACCAGGTCTGGCTGGACAGACTGGTTCAGGTAAACTGCCGCTCACTGGTTCCCAGTCCAATGACGTATGGCTCATGCAGTATTAAATACACCTGACCTGTCACACTGTGTTAAATCATGTGTGTATGTGTTCAGCTGGGGCAGGAGATGCTCGCTGAAGAGCACTACAACAGTCAGAGCATCAGCAGGAAGTCGACTCAGCTGAGCAGCCGGTGGAGGAGACTTCAGGACAAGATGGCCGACAGAGGAGACAAACTGAGACAGGCGGGACAGCAGGAGCAGCTGATGGAGTTGCTGCAGGTAAAAAGTGATGAGAAAGGCGTTCATTTTGTCAGTATATGTGCACATTTTCTGAAAGCTCACAGATATGGACAAAACGAAGCAGTGCCACTGAAGATTGTAGAGGCAGTGTAGTGTAGTTCAAGCAAGATACAACTGTAGGAGATGACGAAGAAATTTAAGTGATGGCGAAACAGAACGAATCAATAATATTATATAGAGAATACAGGTAAGAGAATTCTCCATCTGCATGTTGGGGTGTATATAATAGCTGTACAGACCATCACAGTCTACGACACTGCCTCCATTTAAGACACAATATTTCTACCGTCCGTCGTCACCTAGTTTGTTGTTGTGTGAAGCTTTTGACTCCGCCCTCCAGAACCATTTATCGGCTGTATCTATGCCAACAGAAAGGATGCATGGAAGTTTGAGGGCAGTTATGTTTACAATTTTTTAAAACGGACAAATCTATTTTCACACGTAAGGGGAGTATAAATAAGCCTTAAACAGCTGAAGAAAAATGGGTTTTTAGTTATTTTATTTTGTGAAAATCAAAGTCATTCTTCTGTCCTCAGGATGCCAAGCTGAAGATCGAGGCCATCCAGTGGATGCTGAACAATGCTGCCAAAGGTCACGACCTCCGCTCCAGCCGACAGCTTTTGAAGGTATGAGAGAGGTATATGTAATCTATGTTGGTCCAGTTTTTAACTGGCCATAAAACTCAGGTTAACCATTTTTTTTAGATATATGTTTATTGCTTTTTTTAGAGCATAGAGGAAACATAGGAAAAGTGGTGGTGCTCATGGAAACATATATATAGTTTATATATAGTTTCTTTAATCACATACAGTGGTTAATGTTGGAACTGAACATTGGTTGTGTTCTACAGGAGCATCAGCAGCTGGAGCAGGAGGCCAAGGAGCTGGCGGAGAAGATCAACTCCATCGTCAGCAGGGCCAAACACCTCGCCTCCAATCACTTCGACTCCCAGAGGATCCTCCAGGAGACCGACACTTACCTCACTCTGTGAGTCAGACATTCATCGTCCCCTCAGGACGAACCTTACTGACCCTCCAACAGGTCAAACATTTCATTTATCTAGTTAAACACCAGCTGTATTTGAGCAGCCATTAATGGCGCAGTGGGACATGAAACAGATGATACTGACTTTAAGATGTTTGTGCTGCAGGTTCAAGTCTCTCCAGAGGCCTCTGGACCGGCGTCGAGCTCAGCTGGAGGCGTCAGTGCTGCTGTTTGAGTTTTATCACGACGTGGACCTGGAGCTCAGCTGGATCTCAGAGCACGTTCCCGCCTCTGGATCTACAGGATATGACAAGTCTCTGGCTGGAGCCATCAGCCTCATGCAGAAACACAAGGTACCCTTTGTTTATCTTAACAGCAGGATGAGATAATGATGGTGAAACAGAAACTGAAGGCTGATATGTGACACGTACAGGTCCATTTTATAAATGACAGTAATAACTAAATCAGGATGTGTTCACCAGGAGTTGCAGGCGGAAGTGAATGCTCATCGAAAATACATGAACCACGTCCTGGAGAAGGGGCGGAGCCTGGGCAAATCCAGCAAATCAGACGGAGAGGATGTGCTCCTGAGGTGCTGTTGTGTTTCTCTTAAGGGTTGCTTGTATATTTTTCTATCCTTTGCATTTCACTTCAGTATTTCCTGTTCTCTTGATAAATAACTATGTGGTTGTGACTTTTTTTTTGCAGGTGCAGGCACCTGAGTGCAGAGTGGGAGGAGCTAGAGGAGGCTTGCAACAGGAGAGCAGCTCACCTGAGCAAGGCCATCACCAGAGAACAGGTGAGAGATGTTTGAGTTGTTGTTTGGAAGCATTTTGTGCTCAAACAGTGCTGAATTTTCTCTGAATGTGAACCATCTCCAGCTGCTGTTGGACTGCTCAGAGCTGGAGTCCAGGCTAACAGAGACCCTCACCCTGGTGAACACCGACGACTACGGCAAAGACCAGCTGGCTACGCAGAGTCTCATCACCAAACACCAGGTACAACACAGTCTGAGAGGTTGGTGCTTAACCAAAACAATAGAGGACCTCAGATCGTTCCCTGTGGAACTCCTTCTCAGTGCTGAACTGAACTCTGCACATACTAACAGGCATATTTACTTTGCATTTCTAGACTTGTCTCATTCGTCTTTGACATAGATTAAACCCCAAATTTAGAGCTTACTGTCCAAAAAATGACCATCTTTTTGTGAATATCATTTTTAATCTAAATGTATGATGGTAACATGTGAAACGTAGCAGCATGTGAGCAGCATCCTGATGATTTCCTGGCTATAGGTGTTGGAGGGCCAGCTGGAGGTGCTGGAGGTGGAGGTGGAAGAGTTGGGAGATCAGGTGGAGCAGGCGGTTCAGAACTGGAGTCTGGAGGCGCTCAGCAGACCCTACAGTCGCCTCAGCAGCCTGAACCAGCAGCTGCAGCACCAGGCTGCCCTCAGGTAACTACAGACCCATAACACTGTTAGATTACTGTATAGTTTCATGCTGCTTTAAGTTTGACTTTTATCTACCCTATATTTCTTCTGTTTGATGCTTTGAGAATGTAATTAGAAAGTATAGTTTTGCCATGGGGTCAGGTACAATAGCTTTGGGATGCATCTTGAGCCCCTTTCAGCCTACATTTCTTTACATTGTAGTCAAACTGTCCACATTAATACTATGCTGAATCAGCTATCAGCAGCTCCTGCTTGCAGTTTAACAAAGTGCAACTCTCACTGGATTACTTTGATACTGAAGAAAACTTAAAATCATGTTGATTTTCAGGGAAGTTCTGCAGTTTTAAAAAGCATCTTTGTCCTATGATTTATGAGCAGATTTATGGATGTCTATTAGTGATAGATGTACAGGGTAATGATATCCTCAGACACTGTAAGTCACACTGAATCTAAAAATATGTATATCATGTCCGTGTGTTCAGATTAGACTGAGTCATGACGCTGAGACGAAGTGCAATTTTTGACGCAAACAACATCAATCAGGCTTTAAGTGTTTTAAAGCACTTTAATCAGCTCGATGATCTGTGCGTCACTGCTGCAGCTCTGTGCTCACTGTGCTGGTGAGCAGTCAGCTCAGCGACCAGACTACAATGACTAACTTCCTGTTGTTTATAGAACACTTGAATGCACCTGATGTTTACACCTCACATCTCTCCCTCCAGGGGTCAGAGGTTAAAGGAAGTACTCCATCTCCACGAGTTCAGACGAGAGTCATCAGAGCTGGAGGACTGGATGAACCAGCAGAGACAGACGGCAGAGTCTCAGGACCTGGGCAACGACTACCAACATGTTCAGGTTACATCTCATTAATGGGACCTTTAGATAGATCCGACAGGCTGATCTTGCAGGTTTATCCTTATCTGTATATATTACATACAGTCAGGTCCATAATTATTTGGACAATGATACAGTTGTCGTCATTTTGGCTCTGTACACCATCACAATGGGTTTTAAATGAAACAATGAATACCTGCTTAAAGTGCAGACTCTCAGCATTCATTTAAGGCTTTTTTCAAAAATGTAGTATGAACCGTGTAGGAATGACAACCATTTCTTCACACAGTCCCCCGACTTTAAGGGCTCATAAGTATTTGGACAAACTAACATAATCATCAATTAAACAGTCAGTTTTAATACTTGGTTGCAAATCCTTTACAGTCAATGACTGCCTGAAGTGTTGGACACATAGACACATGGACACATAGAAGACACACTGTTGAATCTCAGTGTGTCTTCACCTGGTTAAATAAAGGTTTGATAATAATAAAATAGCAACATAATCCACCTCCAAGCTCAGATCTTCAAAATGTACAGCTTTCCTCACTCATCAGAATGATCAGCTCTGTAACCTATGTCACTGCTTTTTGCTAACAGCTGTGTGGAAGTTTCCATTTGAAAAACAGAAAAGAACGTAGATAGACCTGATAAAGCAACTGATAAAGGTCACTGTGATGTAGAGTGTGTGTGTTTGTGACATTTCAGTTGCTACGCGGGAAGTTTGAAGGTTTCATGAAGCAACTGGAAGTCGGAGAGGAGAGACTGCAGAGCTGCAGCGAGCTGGCTGCTCGACTGATCCGCAACAAACATCCACAGAGCTCTGCAGTCAAGGAGACACTGCAGCAGCTCAGGTACACACACAGCTGTTCACTCAGACGTCGGTCAGACCAGTCCAACACTAACAGATTAATTTAAAAAGCAAATTCACACCATTTCACCCAAATGACTTTCTGCCATTTTCAAAATGTTACTTGTGTAAAGAATTTTTTTCTTTGGAAGGAAAGAAGGAAGCACAGGAAGGGCAGAAAGGAAGAAAAAAGGGCTTCACTGGTAGATGCAGTTTGTGTTTGACTTTGTTTTAATTCTTACATTTGTTTGTTTGCAGTGCATTCTGGGAAGATTTAAAGGACGTGGCTCGTGAGCGTCAGGATCAGCTGCAGCGAGCCGAGGAGTGTCACCGCTTTTACCAGGACCTGACTGATGCACTGACACTCATCCAGGTACAGTATCTCTCTGTCATAAATCACATACATGCAGCCATCTGTACATTTTGAAGTCAAACCCTCTGAGTGTCTCTTTCTCTGTAGGAGCGACAGAAGAGCATCCCTGATGATGTGGCGAAGGATTTGCGAGGAGTGATGTCGCAGCTGAAGAAACATGATGCTCTGCTCCACGAGCTGGCTGTCACAGAGCAGCAGGTAGGGACACACAGAGAGGAGGAGGAGGAGATTATAGAGACAGAGCGTGTTTAATTCCCGCCCCCATCAGCGGGGAAACCAATACATCACTCTCCACTGACCTTGTAGTGTATGAAGGTGTCTCCGTGGTATTTACGCCTGCTGCAAACAACACAGAAATACCTAGAAGCTGCTCTATTTTTGCGTGTGTTGCAGTTGCAGGAGCAGCTGGATGCCGTTGACTCCATCCTGGACCTGTGCACACCTCAGTTGAAGCTCCGCCTGCAAGAAGTGCAGCAGGAAGTGGTGGAGCGATGGGAGGAGCTCCGACTCCGTGCTGAGAAGAGGGAAGAGGAGTTAAAACTGGCGTGCCAGAGATACCTGTTCCTGAACACGGTGAAGACAGACACATAGATGATTAAACATTAATATTCCCATCTTGTTTTTCAGATCTTACCTGTGTGTCTTTGTGCTCTGCAGGCGCAGGATTACTTCCTGTGGTGCAGCCAGCTGATTGGCGTGATGGCTGTGGAGGAGAGCATCAGTGATGTAGCGACCGCCGACCTCCAGCTGGCCCAGCACCAGCAGCTGTGGGCCGAGATGGAGGCCAGACAGGAGACCTACCAACAGGCTCTGGACATGGGAGAGGAGCTGCAGGCGCAGGACAGGACCAACAGGAAGGAGGTGAGGTTTGAAATGACTGGGTGTTTTAGGTGTAGCATGGGGTCGGAAATGTTTAACTGCGTCTTCTGCAGGTGTTGGAGAAGCTGGGGGCTCTGCAAGAGGAACGACACAAACTGGAGGAGCAGTGGAAGCAGAAGCAGAGCTGGTTAGAGAGTGTTCACCTGGAGCAGGTCTTCTACAGAGACGTTCACAGCATGGACAAAACGTCCAGCTCACAGGAGGTGAGCTCAGTCTTTGTGTTTGTCCTCCAGAGGAAACGAGAAACATCACTTTAGTGTCTGAGCGGTGGTTTAATCTCCCCACAGATTCTGTTGCAGAACAGCACTCTGGGAAACACTGTGGATGAGACGGAGGGTTTGATCAAACGCCACGAAGCTTTTGAGAAGTTGCTTAGTTCGCAGGAGGACAAGGTCTGGATTTAAATAGAGTAATTTATCTTTGTAAAACACATACATTCAACACTCTGGCACATTGTCAGGCAGTCCTGACAGATGCAATCGCAGCATACTGATGGCCTGCTCCCTCATGTGCTGGCCCTTAACTGTTCATTTAAATCCTCCCTCCCTCTGTTTGTTGCAGCTGTCCTCTCTGAAGGAACTGGCTGAGCGGCTAAAGAAGCAGCTGAGCAGAGAGAAGAGCGGACGGGTCCAAACCAAACTCAAGGCCCTCCTGAAGCGACGTGATCGGATCAAGGAGCTGTCTGTCAAGCGCAGAGAGGAGCTGGAGCTCTCCAGGATGCTGTGCATCTTCAACCGAGATGTTGCTGAGGTAGCCAACAATTCAGGTTCAAATGATGACATTGTACATTTCTAAGAAGGTTCCTCCTATTTTTCTTGTAAGATATGTTCAGATATCCTGTCTGTCTGTTAGAAGTGATTACCTGTCTGTCTGTGTGTCAGGCTGAGGAGTGGGTGTCTGAGCGGATGCAGAAGATGGCGGAGGACGGTAAAGCCGACCTGAGCAACCTGCAGGCAAAGATGAAGCTTCTCCAGAAACATCAGGTGTTTGAGGCTGAGATCCTGGCTCACAGCGAGATCATCAGCTCTGTGCTGCTGGTGAGATGACATGTTCTCTTTGGAAGCATCTCTGACTTCACTGGCTTCAAACACCTCAAACCTCATGGTGCACATCGTCTTCTTCTTGTTCTGTGCCTCCAGGCCGGAGAGGAGCTGGTCTCCCTTCGACACCCGAGGTCTAAGGAGGTGAAGAGGAGTGCAGCCTCCCTGCAGCTCCACTGGGAGGAGCTGAAGAAGGCCCTGGCCACACGAGGGAAAGCTCTGGAAGATAACAGAGACTTCCTGGAGTTCCTGCAGAAAGTGGAAGAGGTGGAGGCCTGGATCAGACACAAGGTGAGGGACTGATGGACTGATGGAGGGATGCAGGGATGGATAGTGTTTCACTGTGTTTCCAGTGTGTAATGTCTACCTCTGACGTGTGTGTGTTTCAGGAGGTGATGATTAATGTTGGAGATGTTGGGAAGGATTATGAACACGGAGTTCAGCTGCTGAAGAAACTCAGCGAGTTCAGGGGAACTGGAGATGGGGTGAGAAAATGTTGCATCATTTAATTCAGCCAGTGTGAATTTATTAGTTTACTGTGTGGATTTTCCCCAAAGTCAGTGCCTCTTGCTATCTGTAATACATACGTCCATAGTCCTTGACAAAGCAGTAGTATTTATTAGATCTTTCTCTTTTACTTCAAAGCACAAACCAGTGACTTGTGCTCTCATTTTCATTTAATACACTCAAAGTCTGAAACTTCAAACCTCTTTGGCTATGGAAATATCACTGTTGAAATTTTGGATCTTTATTGACAGCATAATGCAGTAACAAAAATTAAAAAGGCAAATGACAGCAGGAGAGAAACAAGGAGGCTTCATATTAAGATATGACAGAATATCTTAATCAGACAGAGAGAATTAAAATGAAAGGCCTGTCATTCAGTATAGGATACTTAAATAAATATACTGAAGGTATATTTAATCTGTAGAATGTGACGGTGGACGACGCTCACATCACCGCCATCAACAGACTGGCAGCCAGATTGGAGAAGAGACAGAGCGCAGATGAACTGGTTACTGTTAGACAGCGGAGACAGCAGCTCAATGACAGGTAACACTCACCGTTATTCTCACCTGTGTGGATGGTTTTCTCAGTTAAATACTTCAAACGTCTCATCTCTTCCAGGTGGAGCAAGTTCCACGGAGATCTGAACAGTTACAAAAAGAAGCTGGAGGGAGCACTGGTGATCCACGCCCTCATCAGAGAGCTGGAGGAGGTTAGAGACAGAGCCAACGAGAAGGTCAGTCATCTGATGCCGCCTTAAAACCCCATGGCAGATCTCCACTGAGACTAACACACAGGATGACTTAATGTTGTCCTCTGTCTCTGCAGATGCTGCTGCTGCAGGGTCAGGACTGCGGAGTCGATGTGGACAGCGTGGAGAACCTGATCAGGCGGCATGAGGAAACAGAGCGAGAGGCCGGAGTCATCCAGGAGAGGTCAAAGGTCAGTTGGAGAGCTTGTTTCAACACCTGCAGGACTTTAAAGGAGCCTTCCTGGTCCTCAACCTTGGAAAGATTTATAGACCTGCTTCAGTATTTGAAATAATATTCTGTCTATGTTTTTGGGAGACCTGAGAAAAGATGTGGCAGTGATCCAACCTGCTGGACAGAAGTGTTAAGTCATGCCTTAACGTGATTAATCTGGGTCTTGGTACATCTTTATGATGGCAGTGTGAGGGCTGTGATTCAGTGGGCTCTGGGTCCATGATTACACCAGGATTTCTGACTTATGTTTTGGCGCAATAATTAAATCACTGATTTGTTTAAAATACTTGCAGAGACACAGCCTATGTTACTGTAGTCACATGCTGAAATACAAATGTAAATTTGGGTTTCATCTGAATAATTATGATAGCTGATTTTATTGTTTTTGGACCTTTGGAAGCATGACAATGTTAAATTAAAGAGGACCAAGGATTGAGCCTTGTGGAACTCCACATGTAATGTTCGTCCTTTCAGATGCATAGTTGTTAATTTGAGACAAAATGGTTCCTGGAGACAGGATTTAAACCACTTTAGGACTGTCCTCATAGCTGTCATAGTCATAGCTGCAAACTTGTTGCCATTTTGAATGATATTAAGCAACAGCTGTATAATGCAACCAGCTATTTTTGAGCTGAAAAAGCAATTTCTACACACAATATTGGAGTAGAAGTTAGAAAATTACCTGAATCAGCATCATCAATCAAAAAGAATCCATATGATTATGTTTACAGTGGAAAAATATGTCTGATATTGCATTAGCTCTGGCTGCTTTAACTACTTAAGGCACTTATTTGACTGATGTGCTCACTGGCTCCTTTTAGATCTAGAAAAAGCACCTGGAAAACTTGTAGTTATATCTTTTTCAAAACTTAAAGCAGGTAATTGTTAATATTTAGCTGTTAGTGTGTAGCTGGGATATGTGCAGTGTGTAGAGGACTTTGTGTTGTCTTGTATAGTGGTGATAAAAACAGCAAAAAAAAGATGTAAAAAGGGTGTTGATGAAGTTCATGAAGTCTCTCAGTGAGTTTACTGTGCTCCATCTCTTTTTACCCAGGCTCTGGAGAAGGAGGTCTCAGACCACCTGAAGGCTCGATCAGTGATGGGCGACAAGCTGAAGAACAAACAGAAGGAGGTCCAGAAAGCTCTGAAGACTCTGGACAAGGAGGTGAAACACAGGTGAGGTTTTATTTATTCAGTGTGGCTGCACCCTGATAGTGTGAGTGATCAGATGAAGTCATGTGAGACTTGGATTGTTCAGGAAGGAGAAGCTGCAGGAGGCCCACCAGCTGCAGCTGTTCAAAGCCAACCAGCGCCTCCTGCTGGAGTGGAGCACCAAACAGAGCAGTGAGATGGCTGAGAAAGGTCTTCCCAAGACCAGGGCCGAGGCGGACCAGCTCATCGTGGAGCATCAGGACTGGAAGGTGAAAGTCGTCTTCAGAGTACCAGCTCAGTGTGGTGCTGTGTAGTACTTTTACTGTACGTGGTTAATACAGTAAATAAAATTTAACCATGTAAATGTTTTTACAGACGGAGATCGATGCCCGTGTTGAGCGCATCGACTCTGTGCGGGACTTCGGTCTGGGTCTGATCCGGTCAGGTCACAGTTCGAAGGCAGAGATCCAGAAGGCCCTGAACCAGCTGGAGGAAGCCAAATCTGGACTGGACCGCACCTGGCTGCACCGCAACACAACCCTGGAGCAGGCCCGAACTCTGCAGGTGATGATCTCATTGTGAAACATTAGAAACTGCATTTCTGTTACACTGTACATGATTTACTGTGCAGAGCTGTAATGATCTGACCTGTTGGTACCTTCCTGCAGGTCTTCCTGGCCTCTGTGGAGCAGTGTGAGAGCTGGTTCACCAACAAGGAGGCGTTTCTCTCCAACGAGGACCTGGGGGTAACAACCACTTCACTGATCACTGATTTAAAAAAACCCAAACAAACTGAGCATCAACGTTTACTTCTTCTTCTTCTTCTCTGGTGTCGGTGCAGAGCTCGGTGATGGAGGTGGAGACTCTGCAGAGGAAGCAGGCTCAGTTTGAGGAGGCTCTGGAGGCTCAGGTGGGGCAGCTGGACCAGGTGGAGAAACTGGGCCAGAAGATGATCCAACAGAAACATTACGACTCCGACAACATCAGAGCCAGGAGCAAAGCGCTCGCCGCCAGGTGATGAGAAGCACCAACCTCATCAGATCTCAGTTTATTGTCTATAAAATACTTATCTATTTCTCTTATATCATGGCTGTGTGTCTGTGTGTAGGCGGAGCCAGCTGCAGCAGCAGAGCAGATCTCGTCACAAAGCTCTGGATCAGTCACTGAAGCTGCAGCAGTTCTTGTCCAGCAGCTACCAGGTACTGGACTCTGCTGGACTTTATCTTCTCTACTGTATCTGTTTCCCATCCTGCTTCTAAATCTGTTCCCTTTTATCTGCTGAACTCTGGTGTGTTTGTTTATCCTGTGTTAAATGTGTGTGTGTTTTCCAGGTGTGTGTGTGGCTGAACGAGCGTAACGCCGTGGCCCTGGATGAGAGCTGGAGGGAACCAACCAACCTTCAGGCCAAACTGCTGAAACATCAGAGCTTTGAGGCCGAGATCCTCGCTAACCGCTACAGAGTGGACACACTCACCAAGGTCTGTGTGTGTGTGTGATGCTGTAAATAAATCTGTGTCTTCCAGAAACTCTTTAGATGTGAGCTGTAATTACATTTCCATTTTCATTAAAGCATTCAGATCACTAAATTATATCTAATCATAATTTCAACTTGGAAATAATTAATATACAATGAAACATCAATATATGGCGACACTTTCTCCATTTTCTGCTTCCACTCTGCTATAGTTTAGAGGCAAATGTTGTACGTTTAACTCTACATTTATCTGATAACTTTACTTAAGTTTTACTTCCAGCAAAGAACTTGTACTCCATGTACTTCTCAGAGTACTTCTTCTGCCTCTGATGTGTGTCTCATGTCTCTGTGCAGGAAGCAGAGAAATTGCTGTCTGAGTCTCGATCGGCTGAAGTGAAGGTTCGACCTCGACTCAGAGAGCTGACGGACAGCTGGGACGCTCTGATCCACAACTGTAAGGAGAAGAAAACCAGACTGCAGGAGGCCTACCAGGTTTGTTTAATCCTGTTGTCGTCTGCAGGCTGCACTGTAGTCAGTCTTTGGAAACAGAAACATGTCAGCAGGTGAAACTGAATCAGTGAAGTTGTGTTTAAACTCTTGAATGTGTGTTGTGTTCAGGCGCTGCAGTTCCAGCGTTCATTGGACGACATGGAGCAGTGTGTGGGCTCAGTGGAGAGCGAACTGACCAATGAGGACTGTGGAAGTGACCTGCCGTCTGTCAACAGGCTGCTGAAGGCTCTGCAGGGCCTGGAGGAGGAGGTGGACGGACACAGAGACAGAATCCAGGTACACAACGTCCGCTTCCTGTTTTAGACCAGCTGATGTGTGCGTCTGAGGGATGTTACAGTGCAGTTCATATAACTGCTGTTTAATCTAACAGGCTCTGGTGGAAACAGCAAAGATCTTCCGATCTCAAGGAAACTTCCTGGCTGAGGAGATCCAGACCAGAGTGGCGCACACCATCAACAGGTCTGGATTTGATATTTGATCTGATAGCGAATTTATTTTCTGTAGCTGTTGAAGTAATGTAGCTCCTATATGTGTCTGTGTGTGACGTTTTATTAGCCATCATGTGCGTTTCTTTGTTTTCTCTCCATGTTCTGTCTGACGGACATAAACAATGAAAATAAGACCTTAGTGGTGGCAAAGTTAATGATACTTTAACATTTCACATTATGCTTGGCGGTGTTGGTAACAGCTGTGTGATGCTCTCCGCTCCATCAGGTACAACAGTCTGTCGGAGCCCCTGCAGAATCGGAGGGAAACCCTGGAGGCCTGGCAGGTTCTGTTCCAGTTCTACAGAGACGTGGAGGAGGAGGTGGCCTGGCTGAGCGACAGACTGCCCTCCATCACTGCCAAAGACTGGGGGAGCTCTGTGAGCAGCGGCCAGCAGCTGCTCCACAAACACCAGGTACTCACACACACAGTGCTGCAGCAGGGAAACATAAAAACATGACACTTACACAGTCGTTTATGTTGACAATAACGAGTATTAAAGGAGCAGTGTGTGGATTTAGTGGCATCTAGTGGTGAGGATTGCACATTGCAACCTGCTGAAACAACTTCTGTGTGTATGTTTTAAAGTGTTATTTGTTTTTCAGGCTGTGATGCAGGAGATCTCAAGCCGCGCCCCGTTGATCCAGGCAGTGCAGGAGGCGGGGCGGAGTCTGGTGAGGCGCCATCTCTAATTTTTTTCATAGCTTTATTTATTGAAATTTATAGGACATGCATGAATCAGCTGTTAAGTTTCAATGCCCATGTCTGGACAAGTAAATTCAATTTCAGTTTATTCCATTTATTATTTTAATTTGGATGGTAGATGGTAGTAGTGATAATAACAGTAAGTAAAAAAAAAAAAAAATTAAAAAATAGAATAAAAACTAAAATATAGGAATAAACAAATGTAAATAAAGATAATAATGAAATAAAATGAAATTAACTAAAAGTGATACAAAAAAAATCTCAGTAAAAATGAATTAAATAAAAATGAAAAATAAATTATCACGTAAAGAATTGAATAACTAGGTGTAGCAGACATTTACAGTCTGTCAATGACTATATTACATTGACCTTCGCAGGTCAGAGGTCGTCACTTTGCGTCTCACGACATCCGTGAGCGCCTGGAGGAGTTAAAGAGTCTCCACGAGGAGCTGCTGATGGAGGCGGAGAGGAAGGGGAAGCTCCTGCAGGAGGCGCTGAGCATCCACACCTTCCTCACTGAGGTAAAGACACAAATAGAGTTCATTCATGCACAGCTGGGAGGTTTGCCTGCAGGGTGTTTTATAAACTGTTATTTAAACCTGTGTGTGTGTTGAGGTGTCTGAGCTGGAGCTGTGGTTGGAGGAGCAGCGCGCAGGTTTGGAGTCTCGGGACTGCGGGAGGAGCGAGGAGGCGACGGAGGCTCTGCTGAGGAAGCTGGACTCTGTGGACGTGGAGCTGGAGAACCAGAGGAAGACGGTGGAGAGGCTGCAGGAGAGCGGGGCCTCGCTCCAGCACCTCGGACATCCCAACAGGTAAACAGACACACGGCATGGTTACCTGTACACACACCTGCAGACTCAGGAGGAGGTCTGACTGTCAATGAGAGGAGGGACATGAGGTGTGACTGTGTTTGTTCAGGATGAGTGTGGCTCATTACATTTGTTCTTATTCTTAGAAATCTTCAAATGTTTTGTTGTTATTTTTTGAAAAGTAAAACAAAATAAAGTTCTCTCTCTCTGTCTGTCTGTCTGTCTGTCTCTCTGTCTCTCTGTCTCTGTCTGTCTCTGTCTCTCTGTCTGTCTGTCTCAGCCACCTGGTCAGTGAGTCTCTCCCGGTCGTCCTTGAACACTTCGAGACTCTCCTTCGACTCTCCGCTACTCGTCGTGCTGCTCTGGAAGACCAGCTCCGCCTCTACGTGTTTGAGAGAGAAGCCAAAGAACTACAAACATGGCTGACCTCAAAGAAGACTGTGGTCGAGTCCAAGGACTGTGGACAAGATCTGGAGGATGTCGAGGTGAGTCACACAAGTACCAGAAGTTAGATTCATAACCTTGTTGACTTTTTTTTACATAGTTTCCTGTTTAAATGTGCTTATTTTCAACTTCAGATAAGATAAGGGAAGATAAGATAATATATACTTTACTGTCCCCAAGGGGAAGTTTTGCTTGTGCAAAGTGCTACACACAGCCGTAATGGACTTTGGACAATATATAGCCATCAACACAGTACAGTGGTACACTAAAGACACAGTAATAAATTACATACAATAAAAAAAGTGATTAAAAGTTGAAAAAAAGACAAAAATTTAAAACCAAAATGGCAAAAAAATAATTTTAAAAAAGGCAAAAATAGAATAAAGATACAGCAAATAAAAAATAAAATGAACAAAAAAGGGGGTAAAGATATGACAAAAATAGATAAAAGATATGACGGCAAAAGGTATGATAAAAAAGAAAAACAAATTATGGCAAAAATTGAAAAGGTATGGCAAAAAAAGATTGCGAATATAAAAAAGAGGGCTAAAATAAGAAAAAAAGGACAAGTTGAAAATAAATGGTAAAAAAATAAAAAGATATTACAAAAATAAAATATGGAAAGAAGAAGAATATGGAAACAATAAAATAAAATGACAAAAAATTGTCAAGATAATCACAAACTTAATAAAAAATATGACTAAAATAAAAAAACCTATATGGCAAAAAAAAGGCAAAAAAGAAAGAAAAAGAACAGATCAGAAATTTAGAAATAAGGGTTTGACAAAAATTTTTTAACAAATTAAAAATAAAATAACAAAGGATAAGACAAAAGTGGTTTGAAAAAAATATATATATACATGGAGAAACTCACAAAAAAGATATAGAAATTAAAAAGATGTGGCTAAAAAAAGGACAAAAATATAAAAAAGAGCAAAAATAAAATGTAAAAGATGACAAAAAAGATTTTCAAAAAATACATGACAAAAATTAAAACAATATGGCAAAAGATAGAAGAAAAAAAATACATAGGACAAAAATAAAAGATGATACTTTAGTGCTTTGTTGATACAGCAAAGTTCTTGTATGACTGCTTGTGTTTAGACAACATTTGAGAACTTTTTTCATTAGATGAAACAAGTATTTAGTAGAAGCGTGTCTCTTAAAGTAAAGTACAGAGGACTATTCTTGTGTTTGTGCTGAATCTTGTACAAATTGTGTCTGTCAAACTGTAAAGCAGCTCAGTTGTCTCTCCTCACCCTCCTCTTGCTCCTCACCTCTGCTCCTCCCCCTGCAGGTCCTTCAGAAGAAGTTGGAGGTTCTGGTGTCGGAGATGTCCAGTCTGGGTCGGAGCCGGCTGACCTCAGTGCAGCAGCTGGGCAGAGGGCTACAGCAGGACAGCCAAGCCCGGAGGAGAGATGACGCCCTCAGTGGAATGTGGGACGACCTCAACAGCAGCATCAGGACGAGAGAGCAGGTACAGCACGCAGAACACACATCAGTGTGACACCTGTAGAGGAGCGAGGTGGTGAGAGTAACAGTCTGTGTCCTCCAGAACCTGCAGTCAGCCAGAGAGGTTCACCAGTTTAACCACGATGTGGACGAGCTGAAGGGCTGGATGGCTGAGAAGGAGGCTGTGCTGGACTCAGAGGACCAGGACCACGACCTGCACTCCATCCAGGCTCTGCTGAGACAACACGAGGCGCTGGAGGTAGGACACACCAGCAGGACACGAGCGGGAATTGGTTTAGTTTGAGGGTTTGGTGATAAAGATTCATGGACTGAACACCATTGTGTACCTGCCGTGTTGTTGGTTCTGCCATCAGAGGGACCTGGTTCTGATCTCCGAGGAGGTGACCAGGAGCCGAGAGGAGGGCCGGGCTCTGAGCAGACGACAGCCTCAGGTCAGAGCCGCCGTGACTCAGAGGCTGGAGGAGCTGGAGGCCTGCTGGGCCAGCATCCAGGACAAGGCCTCCCAGCGCAGAGCCAGACTGGGCCAGGCTGAGGACGTGCAGAAATACTTATCCCACTGGACTGAGCTCATGTAGGTCCTCCTCACACCTCACTGTGTGTCCATGCAAATTCATCAGCAGGCTGAGGAAACAAAACAACAAACAGATGAGAATTTTATGATGTGTTTGCTTCAGCAACTGTAGTGAGTGCATGAGCTGGAAACAGACACAGCAGAGAGGAAACACATTTTCTGTAAAGCAGTGTTGATGAATCTGTCTGTCTGTCTGTCTCAGGGCCTGGCTGAAGGAGGTGCTGTCGCTGGTTCAAGGGGAGGCGAAGAGCATGGAGGGCACCGACCTGGAGCAGCTGATTAAAAAACACGAGGAGTACCGCGTCCACATCGACAGACAGCTCAGCAAATCCCGGGCTGTGAAAGAGGAAGGGAAGCGCCTGATAGAGGGAGGGAACTTCATGTCCTCAGAGGTGAGACACTCAGAGAACAGTCTGCTGATTCTGTCTTACCCTACATCCTGACCTTTGTCTTCCTCCCAGGTGGGGGAGCGTGTCTGTGAGCTGGAGGAGATGGAGGTGCGGGTGGAGAAGGTGTGGGAGGAGACCAGGCTCCTGTATGAGGAGGAGCTGGAGATTTCACTTCTGCAGAGGGAGCTGGAGCAGGCGGAGCGCTGGCTCGGCTCCTATGAAAACACACTGATGGCCGAGGACTATGGGGTACGTCTGCACCACATGGAGGAGCGGTCATACTGGGGGAGGTCAAAGGGACAGGTGGAGGCAGGTATTCTTAAAACAACAGGAAGTCAGTTATAGTAGTTTGTCAGCAGCAACTCACAGATCATAGAGGAGTTTAAGATGCTTCAGACGAGCCTGATTGCTGGAAGCTGAGTGAAATCTCTCCCTCCTCTTCATAACTCAGTGAAATGTGAACACAGACATGAAACACATGTTGATATCATTCAGTGTGACTTTAGTCAGATTTAACACATGTAGACTGGCAATCTGCGTGTTGCTTTTATCAGATCCCCATCGCTACGGGAAACAAGTAATAACTGACAAGTAAACAAGAGTAACTGACAGACTCATAAACTGGATTTTTAATGTGAAGTTACTCTTTGAAACGAGTGATGACAGAAAGATAGAGGAGACAGACGGCCACAATGCATCTGCAATATCAATATCAGCAAAACAATTATGGTAAAAAAATGTGGCTTGGTAATGTGACAGATCTAACAAGAACAATTAAGGCTTTTAAGTATCACAGTTTGCTCTTTACATTCCTCCAGGACTCTGTGTCTGATGTCATGGAGCTCCTGAAGAGGCAGGAGGACTTGGAGGCCATGATCCAGGCCCAGAGCGACCGCTTCATCGCACTACAGAAGAAGAAAACACAGGTTGGTAACCTGACTGTAGCTACATTCAGACTGCAGGTTAAAGTGGCCCAAATCACACACACACACACAATAAAATGTCCACACACTTATAAACTTACATTTCTCCAGCTGCTCCAGTGTGAGTGTTTCTGTGAAACATCCTGGTGCAGACTATTTACTGGCGTTTACCAGCCTGTCGCTCAAGCAGCATTTGAAGATAATTACAAGCACGACCGCTCTCGGCTTTCAATGTCCGATAGTCCACCACGAACATTTTTGTCACGTCTCGTCTCTTCAACAAAACAGATTTTTTTCTTAGTTTTTATTATCAAGATATAATTTTAGCTCGTCATCATCTCATTTTTGGTAAAAAAGGTAGATGAAAAGTTTTAAACATAGCTTTCATCAATGAAATTAACATTGCTCTTGTGTCACAGATCCAATTTTTCAGAGTAGTGTGGTCACAGAAATCCACACAGATTATTTCCAGTCAGTTTTATATGTGGTGTAAATCATAACATATCAACTGCTCACAGATTCAGTGGCTTTCACTGCACATCAAGTTACAAACAAAACCGTAAATGCTGACTTCAGTGGCCTCCATGTTTGCGTCTGTACGAGAGCACGCTGCAAGTGATGTCTTTGTTGTTGTTGTTTTGTGCATGCGTGTCAGTTCAGGACAGTGACCAGTTCACAGTGGAAGACCTGAGAAATAAATCTTAATCAAGCACAAAAGCGTGGAGTGTAAGAAGTGATACACTGAGGATTATTATTTTGTCTCTGCTGTAAAGTTTTCTTTGTCTTCTCAGAGGGAGCAGAGACTTCACGGACATGAGGACACAGAGCTCCAGGACAGAAAACCTCCAGCCAGAGTTTCGTCCCTGAAGAGAAAACCTTCCGATCCAAAGACACCGTGGACCTCCTCCTCTAGAGACATCGTCCGTCGAGTCAGCAGCAGCAGCAGGAGGACGGACCGACCCATCAGATCATCTATGCTAGATAAGACTACTAGTCCCCCACCCTCTACTAGTCCCCCACCCTCTACTAGTCCCCCACCCAGCCCGTCCCTCCACCCTGAGTCCAGGAGACACTTCAGTGCCAACAGGAAAAAATGGGAGGCAGAAGAAGATACCATCCGTCCTCCTGCTAGTCCCAGGTCCAGCCCATCTGTGACACCCTGGAGGAGTCGAACCTCTCCCCTCAAGGTATCACCTGACTCCTCCGCTCTTGAACATCCTCCCTCACCTCCACCTTCCTCCCCTCAGACCTCCGTCTCTTCTCCACCTCCCGAGGAAGGTGGTCGTCCCAGATCCAAACCTCCTCTGGCTCCAAAGCCCAGGATCTTCTCCACAGAGCGGACGTCCAGACACTGCTCTGAGCCCCTGAACCCACCAGCGAAGCCCGCTACACCACCTGACTCACCTCCACCTGTCAGACAGCTTGTTGCTCCCACTGAACCTCCTCCTCCACCGGTCGCAGAAAGATATTCTCGCTCTGAATCACCACCACCTTCAACGAGGCAAGAGCTCCACAGCGAGCCTGATCTTCCTGATTCTCCACCTGCTGCTGAGCAGGTGACACCACCTGACTCTCCGACTGCTGCACCAATCACAGAGGAGGATACTGAATCAGCTGACCCCGCTCCCCCAATACGTGAGCTGCCTCCGTCTCCTCCACAACGACACAGGAAGTTAGAAGATCTACCAGAGGAAGACGCCAGCTCCACACCGGAGGTAAAAACTCATTCACCGTCATGACTTCATCATTACTGGAAGCTGATTGGTTTCCATTCTCTAACACACCTGTGGCGTTGCTAGGTAACAGCAGAGCGGTCAATCAGGATGGAGGGGATGCTGGAGATCAAACTGAAACAAGGAGGAAACAAGGTGAGAAACTACTCACCTGCTTCCATGTTTCAGATGATACGTCATGTTTGTAGTCGACCAATGAAGATGAGTTTACATATCACCTTGGGTTCGTCCTTCACCTTCTCAAAATGATCCCACACTTTGGATTTCCTGCCCGACATGTTATTAACTAGCCTGTGGAATAACCGCAGGTACCAGCCCTGGAAATTAACCTGACTCCGGTCTGACTGCTGGGCGTGGACACTTCCTGTGTCTGTCCTTTCAAATTAAAGTCACACATGGTGCAGTCATATAGGTTTTCATTTATTTTGACAAGGTGCAGCTCCTAATAGAGTTTCTGGTTTGCTTGTTTGTTTGTTTTTCTTTTTGTTTGTTTTGTTTTTTTGTGCAGCTGAGCGTTCAATTAAATCTTGCCGACTAATGACCAGCTGTGTCTCTTCTCTCTGTGATTGGCTGCTGCTGGTTCAGGGTCTGGAGCACTGGGAGGAGGTGTTTGCTGTTCTGGAAGGAGAGACGCTCAGCCTGTTTAAAGACAGAGCAGCTGCTGCACAGGTACCACACACACCAGACGGCAGAAGACAGCGTGTTACATCATCGGAGTGTTTTATTTACTGATACATGTGTGAATTGGGAGTATTTTTTAAATTTCATGATAAAACAGAACTTAATAAACTTTAAATTATGTTTAAAGAGAGGAAGTTTTATTTCAGGCAGAAGGACTCTTCAGTTTAATATTTCCTGCCTCAAGTAACACTGGATTGTGTGTGTGTGTGTGTGTGTGTGTGTGTGTGTGTGTGTGTGTGTTTCCACAGAGGACCTCTAGGTGGCCTCCTATCAACATGGATGGAGCAGTTTGCAGGGAGAACGTTTACTACAGGAGGAAGGAGAACACGTTCAAACTGATGTGAGTGAACTGCACCCTCACCCTCCTGATTTCATTAATCTTCCTTTTTCTTGATTTCTTCCATCAATATTAGATATTTTTGAATATTTAAAGTTTATATTCCAACAAATTATGGAAGATAAATGTCATGTCTTCACACCGAGGGAAGTATTCAAAAATGTTGTTCATCATTTTATCAAAAATCTAAAAAGTAAACATACTGCTTCATTTGAAACACTCAGACATTTCAACATATACGATTCAGACATTTGGCGTCTTCAGAAAACCTTGGAATTTTCTCTAGAGTTTAAAAATAAAGTTCTGAACAAAGAAACACAACATGCTGTATTTATTATGAAGCAGGTGATGGATACTGTCATTAAATGTAGAGAGTTTACCCTGTTGAAAAATATCTCGAAAGGGTTTTTATTGTCTGTTGTTTGACTGTAAGTGTGTTCAAGATTATTCCAGTGAGCTAAAATTAAAAACAATAACTGGGTATAGACAAACATCTTATTTAACTGAAATAAGAATGAAAACTAGACTTCAGAAAAAACAAAAACTAACTGAAGTGATATTGTGAGCATACAAAGCTAAGTAAAATAAAATAAAAATAATCAGGAAATGTCTTCAGTTTTAGTCTTTGTCAATTTCATCAAATTTGTCAACACAACAAGAGGAAATATTGGTCCATATGTTTATTAAGAATGAGATTCTACATGACTGTGACTCAGCTGCCTTTCACAAAATGTTGTGTTTATATTATAATACCTTTTCTGACTTTTTAAATCTTAACCCTGATAAAAAACCTTTACAGTATATTAATAATAAAAGTAAAAATAAAACTTAAACTAATAAAAACTGAACCAACATTAAACATTTTTAGACAACAAAAAACTAAACTGAAACAAGCAAACCAACTCTGTAAACTAACTGAAACTGAACTTACATGAAAACAAAAATTAACAATGAAAAACAAAACCTAATGACATTTATAAAAGTATAATAACTGTGGTGTTTTGTCTCACTGTGTCTCAGACTGCAGGACGGCAGTCAGTACCTGTTTGCAGCATCCAGCAAAGATCTGCAGCTGCTGTGGTTGAAGAAACTCCAGAACTGCCCTGAATCTGCTGCCAGCAGCGACTCTGATGACTCAGGGTAAACACACAAACACACACACACACACACACACACACACACACACACTGTACTCTATGCTTTACTAAGCAATACTACATTATCTTTACATTAACCTAAATTTTAACATGAACTTTATTCTTAGAATGTGAAGTGAATTTTAGATTTGCTGAGGGCGGTGCAACATGTAGAAAATAAAAAATCACGATATTTGTATGCCTCCACACCAGCGAGCGCCAAGGCTGGAGGCATTATGTTTTAGGGTTGTCTGTTTGTACGTCCCATTCTTGTGAACGCAATATCTCAAGAACACCTTGAGGACATTT
Organism: Epinephelus lanceolatus; assembly: GCF_041903045.1. Lineage (NCBI taxonomy): Eukaryota > Metazoa > Chordata > Actinopteri > Perciformes > Serranidae > Epinephelus > Epinephelus lanceolatus. The sequence goes on from NC_135748.1 coordinate 40,133,455, forward strand.
TTTTTTTTTTTTCAAATTTTGCACGAACGTTCACATGGACTCAACAATGAAGGGATCAGTTTTTGGTGGTCAGAGGTCAAGATCAGTGTGACTTTGCATCTGTCTCATTCTCGTGAACGTGATATCTCATGAACACCATTTGACACAAACGTCCAATTTTGTGTTCGAAGGTCAAAGGTCAATGTGACAAAGTAAGTTGTCATACATAACTCAAGAATTCATACACTAATTGTGACAAATTTTCACACAAATGTCTAACGGGATAAAATAAGGAAGGTCAAAAGGTCAAAGGTCAGCTTGACTGTGACATCATCATGTTTTAACGTCATATCTCAGGAACAGAAGGGGAGACATTTGGTCAGATGCTGAATTGGTGACTCTAATCTTGAAACTGTGCTGATTGTATAGATCTTCTGTGTGTGAAGCATCCATGTTTTCACTGACATGGATGGAGACTGTCAGAGACACTGGACTGGTGGGCGGAGTCATACAACCATGGGGCGGTGATTCGGGTTTTTTCAGTTGCTCTGAAAGTAATCTTGTAAGGTAATAGGTGATTAGAAGGTAAAAACTTTAAAGAGTAATAATGTTAAAGGGATAAAAACTTTGAAAGGTAATAGGATAAATGAAACAAAGCAGTAACAGACATCTTGCATCGATGATAAGTTACATTTTTTGAAATCTAATGCTGCATAAACAATAAAAATGTATCAAAATCAGTGTTGTTGCCTGACATTGCTGATGTATCCCAGACAGTAATGTTCAGAAAATAAATAAATTAATAAATAAATATAATATTAAAATATGACGTGACACACATTTCAAAATAAAGGTGTAACTTAAAGATGATGATATGGATTGATGTTTTGACTTTGTACTGATGATACTGGATCGTTGATCAGTGAATCGATATATCGATCCAGATCAATGGATCATCACAACCCTGGTATTAAGATCAACTTTGCTGTCGAGCTTTCAAAAAGTAGAAAAAACAAAAACAAGAGAGTTTCTGTTTCATGATGTCGTAACACACAAAGCCAGCTGTATATGAACCGCTTTAAATACAGTATGAAGTAATTTATATCAGTAAATATCTGATGAAAGAATCCCACCATGTGCTCACTGCCAGGTCTGATAGTCTGAGCTACGAGCGTAGTTTTGGTATCAAGGTTTAATTCATCAATATTTTATCATTTCGCTGCTGCTTTGACTGAATTTCTCCTGATTTAAAGAATTTAACGTCTCATAATGATTCTGTGAATCGAACGCGCACACAGACGCACTGTGCGACTAGTTTTCTGGTTATGGAGTCAAACCCGGCGTCCGTCCATTCGTCTGTCTGTCAGTCTGTCAGCGGCTGAAGTGTTTGATGGAGTTTCAGACTGAACATGTTTCTTTCAACCGGCCTCAGGTAATCTGACTTTCACATCTCACCTGTTCACACTGTGCACTGTGGGGACACGGGGCACCTCTCAGGTGGGCGAGAGGCCACAGAAATGAAACTCCCCGCCAGCAGGATTTTTCCTTTAATGAGATACTTTGACAAGGTGAATTACATTCAGCGGGCGCACAATGGTGGAAAAACACACGGTGGCACAGGACACAGCCGCGGGTCCATTCAGCTGTCAGCTTTTACATCTGGTTTGGTTTGCAGCAGGGAGATGAAGTGTGCAGGTCTGCAGAGGCAACATGACTGCAGCAGTCATAAAATACATTAATAAAATGATTTCTGCATCTTTATTTAACAGGTGCTGAAATGGAAAAGGAGACATGTTGGGCTGTAGCAGCAGTCAGTGTCGCAGCGTTTGTCACTTTATCTTTATATATTTTACTGTAGAGCTGCAACAATTAATCTATTAGTTGATCAACAGACAATTTAACGGCAAATATTTTAGTAATCAAATAATCGTTTTAGTCATTTTTAGATGAAAATAGAAACATTTGCTGCTTCCAGCTTGTCAGACATTAAGATTTTCAGTTTTCTTTGACACTTTGACAAACATTTGCGACGAGTTGAAACAGGCAACTAGTTGCAACGCTCCATTCTGCAAAGTTGTAAAAAGCTGCTGGTTGACAGGAAGTGACCACCATGAGACGGCGTATCATCTCTAGTCAACAACTCTCTGTGCTTCTGATCTGTAACGTTGACAGGAAGTGACCACCATGAGACGGCGTATCATCTCTAGTCAACAACTCTCTGTGCTTCTGATCTGTAACGTTGACAGGAAGTGACCACCATGAGACGGCGTATCATCTCTAGTCAACAACTCTCTGTGCTTCTGATCTGTAACGTTGACAGGAAGTGACCACCATGAGACGGCGTATCATCTCTAGTCAACAACTCTCTGTGCTTCTGATCTGTAACGTTGACAGGAAGTGACCACCATGAGACGGCGTATCATCTCTAGTCAACAACTCTCTGTGCTTCTGATCTGATTTTCACACTGCTGCTACTTTTCTCTGCGACGTTCTAAAACAGTTTCGTCCGTCTCGTCGTAAATCGCAAGCTCAAACAACAACAAAAAAGTTACGTTAAACTGACATAAAATTCCTGTCATACAAGGGTCATGTGAACAAACATTTAAATCAGACAGACTTGAATCTGGAGTGGGTTTTCACTTTTGATGTAGCTAGGCTAGCAGTTTCCCCCTGCTTCCTGTCTTCGTGCTAAGCTAAGCTAACGTGGACACAGAGATGAACGTCAGTGGTTTGATGAGGAGCAGCCAGACTGTAAACACTTTGTACACAATCAGAGCTACAACATTAACACCAGGATGTTGTCATCATTTAGGAGAGCGTCATCAGTCAACCTGAGTCTGGAGAAGTTAGCCGAGGCTCCGGATGATTCGGCCTCCACCAAACTGCTCAACAGTAGGGCTGAGAGCCTGGAGAGACAATCATCCACAGACAGCCAACCTCCTCCCAAACCCCCCCACACGTACTATAACAAACACCGCTACCCAGAGGAAGGGGAGGTCGGGACGGCAGGTGAGTCGACACACAGCACGTTAGCATGTTGTTTAATGCTAACGACCGGATTATCTGTTAGCATGTGAATGAATCTGTGATTTATGACACTGCAGGTCCACAGAGCCGTCAAAGCCAGCCCCCCTCAGTGCGTCCTCCTCCTCCACCCTCCGACACCCAGCACCCCTCCACCGTGACCCCCCAGCTAACAGACGACAACATGAGCAAGTCAAGGAGGAGCGTCTTCAGGAAGTTTTTCACCAAGAAGTAAAACTGTAATGACTCAATCAATCCAGCCGTTAGTGTGCTTCATTCAGGGAAGCCAAATGGTGCAGGTGACAAAGACAGTAATGCTGGTGTAATAAAGTTTACAGGCAGGACACCAGAGGAGGCGACATTAAAGCCTTAACGATGCCAAGTGAAACAGTTTTACTGACAAAGTGCTTTGATTAAAGTGCCTCACAGGAAATGAAGAATATAGTGACTTAAAATGAGCGATAAGAAAAGTAGAAACCCAGAAATAAACAAATCTAAAACTCTGAGCACCAATTAAACAGATGCACAAATAAGTCTCAACTACGGCTGTCAGCGTTAATCGCGATGTGACAGACATGACAGACTACACGTTGGTCCACACCAATTCCTGGTTGTCTTTCACGACCAGTGTGATGTCATCGGGTTATTCTTTATTCTTTTATTATTATTACTATTATTTCAGTCACTGTGTCAGTTCATGTGCCAGCCGAAATGTTACTGTAGTAATGTCAAAAGTGCCACCAGATGGGCGGAGCTACATGTGAAGTGGACAAAACGTCATACTCTCTGTGCCGTCACACACACGCTTTCTTTCTCTCATAGCCACACACTCGCTACGCACATCTTGGCGCCTAAATGAGGCACCTAGATGTGCGTCCTGATTCTGTCTGGTAGGCACCGCTCAAATAGGAACCAATGCCATATTGGCACTGGGTTTCGGTACCCAACCCTAACAGTAATCTGCACCTTGTGTCAAACAAAATTTAAAATATCACCGAAGTACTTTGAGTTTGAGCTCCACCTACAGCTGAGCTCACAGGTGCAGCTAATCAGACCGATGTCAGCGGGTAATCACATCGCCAAAGCCAGCAAAGCACTATTTTGGAATGAGATAATCACCACAGACACTAAATTGAAGAAGTTAACTACAGCACAGCTAAACAGGTGGAAACTGAGAGCAGACAAGTCAACATCATGGAAGACTCGGGTCCAAGGGACGTCCTCAGGTCGGCATGTTGTCACCAGTCATACACCATCAGAGGGAGCAAAGGTTTAACACATACAGGACCTGTTTGAATCAGAGAAAGCAACCAAACTGGAACACCTGAAAAGTGCAGATGCTGGAGCATTAACCAGTCATCAGATTTATGTTGACACTGATTGGACATCACACTCCTTTGCTTTTACCACACTGTTTTTAGAAGTGAATCATTGATTTGAAAGAATAAAAGTCAAGATGATAAAGTAGTTTTTTTTGTATGTATTTGATTTCCAGTCAAAACAAGAATTTCTTCACTTTGTTAACGTGGACTTCAAAACTGTTGCTAAATCATGGAATTTTAAACATGGGATTAAAAAATGTGATTATTTGCGATGAACTATTGAAATTTAGTGATTTGAAAAAATTAAATGTTTGCCAGCGCTAATCTCAACTCAAGGTCCACTTGCTAACATCTCCCAGATCAGTGGAGTTCTTTCCACTGAGGAAGACCAAGAGATGCAGTTAAAAGCTCCAGGAAAAGACCTCCGGTTTTACTGAAGCAAACGCTTTTAGTTGTTGGTTTATAGGAAAACTTCGGTATATTTCAACCTGGGCTCTATTTCCCCATGTGTATGTGTGCGTATGATTCATAGGTACAACTCGTTCTAAAATTGGTTCAGTATTGAGGGAGGTGGATGCAGCCGGGAGCCGCAAAACGAGCTAAAACGGTAACGGGGACAAATGCGTCCTGTATAAGTTTGTGCATTAAAAGTGCTTTTTTTCACCACTGACCGGTTCAGATCGCCAGTGCTATCTCTGTAAATAGCATACTAAGCGTTTCCCTTACCTCTGGGCTGTGTGACGTCATCTCGCGAGAGCTTTGCTTGTTGCCGGAAGAAAACAGAGGAGTCATGCTGAGCACCGCTCAGAGTGGCGCTGGTTGTCCCGGAGTACAGCTGAGAGTTTTACTGCATCGATTGAAAACAATGGTTCGTGTTTGTGCTTATCCGAATTGCAAGAACAGGATGTCGTGCAACACCCCGTGCAGCTTTCACAGGCTGCCTTTGTCGGACGGCGAGATGCTTAAGTTGTGGCTAGTTGTGCTACAAATGGATGCTAACACTCCTGTCCAGACACTGCGCCTTGCAGACCATCGGGTCTGCAGTGCTCACTTCTCCCAAGATGACTACTGCCAGCCGAAGAAGAGAAGACATCCAATCCCGAAACACCTCTTCCTCAAGAAAACGCCTGTCCCACGAGTAGAGAGAGCTACAGACACAGTGGAGCAAAGCTCTCGCAAGATGACGTCACAGCCCAGAGGTAAGGGAAACGCTTAGTATGCTATTTACAGAGATAGCACTGGCGATCTGAACCGGTCAGTGGCGAAAAAAGCACTTTTAATGCACAAACTTATACAGGACGCATTTGCCTCCTTATCTACCTCGCGGCTGCATCCGCCTCCCTCAATACTGAACCAATTTTAAAACGAGTTGTACCTATGAATCATACGCACACATATACATGGGGAAATAGGGCCCAGGTTGAAAAATACCAAAGTTGTCCTTTAAGGCCCCAATCACACAGGAAGTGTTTTGCAGATTGCACAATGCAAAGCACACCGCACTGCCTTTTTTAAAAATTGAATGCCATGAGTGATGTGTGATGCAACCTTCCCATGTAATCAATGTAACATTTATTTATTTATTTTATTTATCCTGCAGTAATCAGAGTGTAGTTGCTGCCATGTTGAGGCAGAGGGTACTGTCTGTAGCTCTGGTTGAGGGTGAGAGGCTGTCAGCAGATAAACAGAGATCTGTGTGGGTACATGAGACCCTAAAAAAGAGGCTGGATCATGGGGAGTACCACCAGTTGGTCCAGGAGCTTCTCCTCCATCATGGACGTTTACAGGCGTATGTTAGGATGACTCAGGGGCAGTTTGACAACCAATCATCGGGCCGTATAGCTCTGGGTATCCAGCAACCACTACCACCAGTTTCTCCTCCATTGTTTACCAACTGTAAACTTGTTGTTGTGACCACCACAGAAGGCCCGCCTCTCACATCATCTCATTGGACAATGGGGAAAAGAGATCATGTGAGGTGCTTTTCCGCTCTGAGTTGATGTTTTTTCAACTCAAAGAGTTCAGAGTGCTCTGGCAAAAACGACAGGCACTTTGAGCATGGAAACGTGAGGCGCGTCGTAACGTAAAAGCCCCAAAAAGCCGCCTCCAGCTGCTAAAACGCTTCCTTTGTGATCAGGGCCTAAATGGGACGCACTTCAACAGTGTTTCCATGGTAACAGTCACTGACACCTAACTATTGTTTCCATGGCGACTCTTAATAGCAGCTGCTGGGTCAGCTGGTATGAGAAAAGTTTCAATTTTTTCAGGGTCGATGGTCAAACTTCAGAAAGTCAGGAACAAGAAGTTTGTGGAACAGCTGAATTCAGACATGTGTTTATGAATCAGTTTGATCTTCAGTCTTTGTGGAAACAGCTCCAGGTTGTTTTGTTGTTGAAACAGTCGGATGTCGCATCTGACGCCTGTTAATATTCTCTTCACCTCTGCTCACGTTCTGGATCTAAAACAGTCTGAAGTGACTCCATCTGAAGAGTTCGGCTCTCCACCTTTTGAAAACTGATCGACAGCAAATCCATTCAAACAAATTTGTCACATTTAGAAGCAGAAAAGGTCTCATCGATGGAACGTTAACAGACTACGCTCGTGATTTTTTAAAAAGATGAACTTTGGTTAATGACTCAGTGTTTTTGGAAACGAACGCCGTTTATTTATTAATGAGCAACAAATCCAAACATCTTCAGACTCATCGCCTCCTCCATTCAGGCAGATCAATAAGTCAATCATTAAAAATAATGAGTCAGATTAAGACGACTGAGAGAAATCAGGAGTTCAAACACTTCATTCAGGTTTTGGGAAATTAAAGCCAATTGAGGTGATTGAGTGAGAGTCATTCACACAGACTGAATCATAAACATGTGACGTCATCGTTTCATCATGTTGCTGCACAGCGGATTAGGACGACGTTGTTTTAAATTAAAACTCTTCATATTTTGGTGTTAACCAATAATCATTTGATTGATTACTGTGAGGTTTCTGTATCTATAATGTAGATTATGGAAAACATTTCACAGATGAACTAAACTCATTAATCTGATTGAACTGCACTGAATGTTTGAATTACATATTTCCACAGTTTGTCGTCGACTTCCTGAGTCTGGTTTTATCCTCTCAGAGGAGGTCTGTGCGTGTTGTGTTCAAACACCATCAGTTTATTGGTTTATTGATCCAGTGTGACTGTCCACAGTTTTCATTTTGCTCTCAGTGATGCCGAGGTCAAAGGTCAGCTGTCTGAAAGAGTCCACAGTGAGTGCGGTCGTCTTAAATTTACAATAATTTAATCTTATCTGCTGAGACTTTGATATGCAGCAGGTCTGCACTGGTATCCTTGTGTCACGTACATAAAATCAAACGCTGCCTTTATGAGTTTGTTTTTCGCCTCCTCAAAAGAAGCCCACCCAAAAAAAAAAACAAAGTCCGTCAGTTTAAGGCTGTTTTCACACCTGTCCTGTTTGGTTCGGTTCAATGGAACTCAGGTTGGTTCCCCCCCTCAGTGCGGTTCGTTTGGGCAGGTGTGAACACAGCAATCACACTCAGGTGTGCACCAAAACAACCGGACCGAGACCTTCTTGAAGAGGTGGTCTCAGTCCGGTTCCAAAGGAACTCTGGTGCGGTTGGTTTGTGGTGAGAAGGTGTTCCGACCTGGATGTGAAGCAACTGCAGTCACATGACACATTGTTTGGGTTAAACATGAGCATGTTACAGTCCTGGAGGATTATTAATGTGCACCTCCTCCTGTACTGCCTTAATATGCACATTCAGCACATCCAATGCATCAAAACATTGTTTTCTAGTTGGAGCCGCGCCTCGTTTTCAAACTGTATGGTTTGACTAAAATGAACAATGACAGCAATATAGTCCACGATGAGCAGCGCTAAAATCAACCTGCGTAGTTGTCCCTCCATTGTGACATTAGAAAGTGTCACATTTATCTTGCAAGTGTACTCTTCTTCAACGTTTGCTTTACTTCCTGGATTTTTCCCACATGGAAATTCTGACCAATCAAGAGCAGCTTTCTCACACAAGGCATTTGATCTGGTCCTCTTGTAAATGCTGCCGTGAGAACACGAACCAACTCTAGGCAATTATACAACTTTGGAACAACATGAGTCCCTGATTCAGACCAAAGGAGACGACTCTAGGGCTGACAGAAGCCTAAGTGTACGCTATATTTTGAATATTTTCATTGTCTTTTCATCAGGGAATTGAAGCTGTTATATCAAAGCCACCAAACCCACAAAAACAGTAATTTACTCAGCAGAACACTGAGTTGCTGGCCACTTTTCCAAAATGACCAACACATCCTCACTGTGACCTCGTCACATGTCCACGTTTGGTCATGGACTTTCCACGTCCACATATGACATCCAAGGTACCCTGGGTGTGTTGGTTGTTGACGTTCTGGGACACCATGTCAACTTCAGCCTGTTACATGCATTGTCTTCTTCCAAAACATACTTCCGTTTTCACAGGAAATGCACAGTTTGCATACAGTCTCTTTCAACATGAACACACTACATTGGTACAACACTTCGAATTGACATATTTTTTCCTTCAACAACAAACACAGTTGGGTTTAGGAAAAAAGAACAGGGGTTGGCTTTATAATCTTTCAGGACACAGACAGACCTTCTGGGTAAAAGTCTGTGGTTGTCGGACCCATCCACCACCCCTCCCACCTGCCCCACCTGGACTTTTGCTGCCTTAACTTTAGTTCTTGTCCTCCTTAATTTCCCACTGACACTGCTAGCTGCCGTTTCAGTCAGGACCTTTGTCGGGGGGTGTAGGGGATTCTCCACCAGCACTTCTTCTTACAAAATTAATGTGAGACTAATTTAATGTCTGAAGTCATCTCCTTTATCCCTTCATTCCTTGTGCAGGTTTAAGGAATCACTTGACAGAGCAGGGGTCAAAGGTCACAGGTGAAAGCAGGATGAAGGTTTTGGTTTCTGTTCAGAGTTTAAAAAAACAAACATTAAAATATGAGGATGCCTAAATCCCAATTAAAATCTGTATTGCTACTTAAGTATACCTTAAAAAGTCCTATATTTTTCCTCAAATCCCTGTAGCCTCTTAAGTACCCTGCAAACACCTTAAGATCTCCCTTAAGAACAAATAAAGTCCCTTAAAACCCTCCAGAAAAACCCTTCGAAGCAGCTGGAGCCCCAGTGAGTCCCCTCAATAACCCAACAAAGCCCCTTAAAAAGACCCTGAAACTCCCTTAATAACTCCTGGAAACTCCTTAACAATCTGCAGAATCCTTTAGGAACCCCATAGGAACTTGTGAATGCCCCTGAAAATCTCCCAGAACTCCCCAAGAACGCCATGTGATCTTCTAGAACCCCCTTTACAAACCTAAGAAACCTATAGGGGCTACAGCCCATTTAAAACCACAGGAACCCCTTAATAACCTGATAGACCCTCTTAAACTTTGACACCTCTTCTTAAGAGCCAGTGCAACCTCCTCAAGAACTCAAGGAAGCCGCTCGTAAACCCCCTGAAACCCTATGAGAACTTATAGGATCTCCTCACAACCCTGTGTAAAGACAGACTGGAACGTCCTTAAGAACATGCCAGAAAACAAAATGCCCCCCTAAAACCCTTAGAAGAACCACAGGAACCCTGTAAATGATCCACAGTTCCCGTAAGGTAGCTGTGGTAAATCCTCAAAATCCCTGGAACTTAACTAACCTAGATCCACTGCCACCTCCTTAAGAACTTAAGGAAACCCTTGAGGGCTGCTGAAAACAGTTTAACAGCCACAACAACCTATTAATAACCTTAGATTTGACTTAAGAACCCCTCAAAACCCAAAAGGGCTCTTGAAACCCTGAGAAGAACCACAGGAATCCTGTAAATAACCCATAGTCCCCTTAAGATAACATTAGAACATCCTTTTAAACCTTGGAAGTGACTTCGAACCAACCAAGATCCACTGCCACCTCCTTAAGAATGTAAGGAAATGCTTACGGGCTGCTGGAAGCAGTTAAATAGCCAAAATAACCCATTAAATAACATTAGATTTGACTTATAGATCCCTTAAAACCCAAAAGGAACCCCGAGACCCTTAGAAGAACCACAGGAACCCTGTAAATAACCCACAGTCCTCTTAAGGTAGCTTCAGAACATCCTCATAATCCCTGGAACTGAAACAACCATAATTCATCGCCATGTGCTTAAGAATGTACAGAAACCCTGAAACCCTTAGAGGAACCAAAGGAACCCTCTTAACAGCCCATGTCCCCTTTGGGTAGCTTTAGAACATACAGTACAGGCCAAAAGTTTGGACACACCTTCTCATTCAATGCGTTTTCTTTATTTTCATGACTATTTACATTGTAGATTCTCACTGAAGGCATCAAAACTATGAATGAACACGTGGAGTTATGTACTTAACAAAAAAAGGTGAAATAACTGAAAACATGTTTTATATTCTAGTTTCTTCAAAATAGCCACCCTTTGCTCTGATTACTGCTTTGCACACTCTTGGCATTCTCTCCATGAGCTTCAAGAGGTAGTCACCTGAAATGGTTTCCACTTCACAGGTGTGCCTTATCAGGGTTAATTAGTGGAATTTCTTGCTTTATCAATGGGGTTGGGACCATCAGTTGTGTTGTGCAGAAGTCAGGTTAATACACAGCCGACAGCCCTATTGGACAACTGTTAAAATTCATATTATGGCAAGAACCAATCAGCTAACTAAAGAAAAACGAGTGGCCATCATTACTTTAAGAAATGAAGGTCAGTCAGTCCGGAAAATTGCAAAAACTTTAAATGTGTCCCCAAGTGGAGTCGCAAAAACCATCAAGCGCTACAACGAAACTGGCACACATGAGGACCGACCCAGGAAAGGAAGACCAAGAGTCACCTCTGCTTCTGAGGATAAGTTCATCCGAGTCACCAGCCTCAGAAATGGCAAGTTAACAGCAGCTCAGATCAGAGACCAGATGAATGCCACACAGAGTTCTAGCAGCAGACCCATCTCTAGAACAACTGTTAAGAGGAGACTGCGCCAATCAGGCCTTCATGGTCAAATAGCTGCTAGGAAACCACTGCTAAGGAGAGGCAACAAGCAGAAGAGATTTGTTTGGGCCAAGAAACACAAGGAATGGACATTAGACCAGTGGAAATCTGTGCTTTGGTCTGATGAGTCCAAATTTGAGATCTTTGGTTCCAACCGCCGTGTCTTTGTGAGACGCAGAAAAGGTGAACGGATGGATTCCACATGCCTGGTTCCCACTGTGAAGCATGGAGGAGGAGGTGTGATGGTGTGGGGGTGTTTTGCTGGTGACACTGTTGGGGATTTATTCAAAATTGAAGGCACACTGAACCAGCATGGCTACCACAGCATCCTGCAGCGACATGCCATCCCATCCGGTTTGCGTTTAGTTGGACGATCATTTATTTTTCAACAGGACAATGACCCCAAACACACCTCCAGGCTGTGTAAGGGCTATTTGACCAAGAAGGAGAGTGATGGAGTGCTGCGGCAGATGACCTGGCCTCCACAGTCACCGGACCTGAACCCAATCGAGATGGTTTGGGGTGAGCTGGACCGCAGAGTGAAGGCAAAGGGGCCAACAAGTGCTAAACACCTCTGGGAACTCCTTCAAGACTGTTGGAAAACCATTTCAGGTGACTACCTCTTGAAGCTCATGGAGAGAATGCCAAGAGTGTGCAAAGCAGTAATCAGAGCAAAGGGTGGCTATTTTGAAGAAACTAGAATATAAAACATGTTTTCAGTTATTTCACCTTTTTTTGTTAAGTACATAACTCCACATGTGTTCATTCATAGTTTTGATGCCTTCAGTGAGAATCTACAATGTAAATAGTCATGAAAATAAAGAAAACGCATTGAATGAGAAGGTGTGTCCAAACTTTTGGCCTGTACTGTACTTTAAACCCCTGTAAAACATGTCCGCTTCACAAACCTTTCCTCTGAAAAATATTAATAAGTGTAACGTGGTAATAAACCTGTTGAGGTTAAACAAACATTGTGAGGCTCTGAGTCACTGTGACAAACAGTTCTCACTTTTTTCCTTCTTCTACAAATCAGTTGATTTAATGGAGAAAATAATCAGCAGATTAATCCATAATGAGAATAATCAATAAATGAGCTCCACCTCAACAACTACAGCAGTAGAGTCCTGCTGCATTTCCATGAGTCAGAATCATCTGATGACGTCATATATAATAGTTTAATACTTCAAACTTTTACTGGGGAGTGTTCTCGCAGTGACTGACCTGTGTGTGTGTGTGTGTGTGTGTGTGTGTGTGTGTGTGTGTGTGTGTGTGTGTGTGTGTGTGTGTGTGTGTGTGGGGTCCCGGAGTGTAGTTCCCGCTGCCGGCCTCACGGTGTCGCTGTCGGTGCAGTAATGAGCCGGCTCTCCTCCCGGAGCTCTCGGGTTGAGTGTTCGGGCTCCAGCCGGCAGATTGTCCGGTTCACAAGTTTATTTTCAGCGCTTGACATTGATTGAACCATTAACCCTGCGGCGCCAACACAGCTAATGATTTTCCTGCTTGTTTTTGTGCTGCAGGCAGGGCAGCAGGAAGTTGTGCTCCTCTCTCCGAGGATTCACCCTCATCTTCTGCTCCTTATTTAATAATCCCAGCCATGGATTCATGTGTTCACCGCTGGAGCTGATTGTTAGTTAGGTTCATATTCAGATTCGCGGATAAATTTTACAGATGTAAAATCAATTTCACAACCTCAGCATCAGTGTTTGGTGCTTTTAAAGTAAAATACGTCACTTTAACTCATCAAACACACTTAAATAAACACTTAATATTCGCAACAGAAACTCGTCACAACAACAGGAGTACAAATTAATATACTGAACATTTTAATGTGAATATTGAGACACAAACGTGTTAAAGATCCCAAATGTATCTGAGAAAAATGATCTGAGTCAAGCCAGCTGATGTTTAGCCCTTTAATATTATGTATATTATTAATATTGTGTTTTTTCGTTTAAAATGATCTTTAAAAAAATAAAAGTCGCTTTCCAGAACACAGGGCTGTAAAGTGGACGTGTTTTCATTCTGAAGAAATAAAGGAGGGAAGATAGGATTCAGACACACAAAAGTGAAATAAAAAATACCGAAATAGGGTTAATAAGCATCAGTTACACCAGAAAGCAACACAAGTTTATTTTACATATTAAAAGCCTTTTAATAAACCTTTGATATCTCCTTCAAAGTAATGTGAGTTCACTCAGAAACTTCGAGGCGGTGAGTGAGTCCGTTCTGATCTTTAATAAGACACAAAATAAGTCTTAAATTTTCCTTAAATAACCTCTGTGTTTACGATGCATTAATGTCCTTTATATCAAGTTTTTAATTTCCCTTAAATGTACTCTGACTTTGTCTAAGAGGTGCATCAGTGTCCTTTATTACAATTGAAAATATGTGTTAAGTGTAATAAACGTTAAATTCCCCTTAAATAACCTCTTACTGTGTTAAAGGCTTTATTACAAATAAAAATTAAGTCTTAAATTTCCCTTGAATAACATCTGATTGTGTTTAAGGTGCATTGAAAGACTTAACTTCCCCTTAAATAACCGACGTCTAAGGTACAACAATGTCATTTAGGCCTATTACATATCATAGTCTAATTAAGTCTTAAGTGTCCCTTAAATAACACCCGACTGTGTTTCAGGTGCATTAATGTTCTTTATTACAAATGAAAATTAATTCTTAAATTTCCCTTAAATAATCGTTGTGTTTAAGTTACATTAATATCCTTTACTACAAATCAACATTTGTCAACATTTGTCAAGTCTTAAATTTCCCCTTAACTAAATCAGACCCTTTATAAGGTGCATTAATATCCTTTATTGCAAACGAAAAGTAAGTCTTAAATTTCCGTTGGATAACATCTGACTGTGTTAAAGGTACATCAATGTCCCTTATTACAAATTTAAGTGTAAACTAAAGGTTTATTTTAAGGGTTTTAAGTATTAAATGTTGCTTTATGAATCAGTTTTGATTCTTGTGTGTCAGCTCCAGTACATAAATAAACGGAAGAACCATCAGTCTCTCTGTCCCCGGGCTCTGTCTGTGGTGTTGGACACATATTTGTCCCTCCAGGCCTCCGTCTGATTCGCGCTTCAACATTCAGCTCACGGCGGCAGAAAGAAAAGAAGCAGCAGGAGCTCAGAGACAGACCTGTCTGATTTCTGAAGCTGCTGCAGGAGAAAAAACACAGTTTAACCAGTTCAGTGTGTCCACACAGCTCCGGACACATCGTGTCTGGGCTTATCCAAAAGAACAAAAGGACATCATCACACTTTTATTTTTTACAGTGAGACGAGACTGAAGCTTCATACTGCACATTATTTATTTGATTCATCCGTGATGAAGCTCTGCAGCTTTCTGTCCGGGGCAGAATATAAAAGTGAAATGGTTTTTGTTTTTTTTTTTTAAAAAAAAACAAAAAAAAACGAAAATGCTTTATAAATGAAATCTTCAAAAAATAAAATCTCAGTTTATCATTGATTTATTTTAATGTGATTTAAAGCAACAAAAAAAAGTTAAATGAAAACTAAACGAAGAATTTTGTTCTCAGATTATGTAGAATTATATCACAGGAAACTATTTACAGAGAAATCCACCAGAACCGTGAATTTAATGTGAGTCTTTCGGTCCAGTTTAGGAACAGCTGCAGCACTGATCGACACATCAAACACATCGACACACTCACCGTTCTCTTATCTTATTTTTATCGGACAGTTTTTTTGTTTCTAATCATTTAAGTTTTAATAAACTTTAGTTTATAAGTAGATAATAAAGACACATTACGTCACGTTCAACAGAAATGATTATAAATACTGAAATAATAACATGAGGACATCATATCACCTGAAGAAAACACTGCAAATATATGAAGTGCGATGAAATGTCACTATGAGATGAATATTCCGTTTAAACAGAGGAAATAACTTAATAATTAAGAATTTCAGTGTCTGTGTGCGGTTTGATTTCGCTCCTTTAACGCGTCTGATCTGACAGTTTGAGCTGTTTCTAACACGGATTTTATCAGATTCACTCCCACAAAGATTTTATCTGACTTTATATTTAATAAAACACATCAAAACTGAAAGCAGATTTATCTTTTAACTTGATAAAAACAGATCTTCATCTGTTGTTGTACTCTCAAAAAGTTATTTATGGCAAATAATTTCTGTTTCCCTCCCTCGATCCTTAAAAGACAATAAGTTTATTCTTAAGTATTTATTTTAAATTTAATCCACCCAGATTAAATCCAATTAAACTGTAGAAAGAGCCACACAAGAGCAAACAGTGGATCAAAAACTGGATGTAAATCATGTTGGTGAAGTTCCTGTTTCGGCCGCTGGGAGGCGCCCTCTGCCCTCCTCTCAGCCTCCTCCTCCTCCTCTCTCTTCTTCCTCTGTGTCTGCTGTTGATCCCTCTGATTTATTTGCTCACAACTTCCCTCTGAGCCTTAAAGCCAATAATAATAACAGTGCGGCTGTTTACATGCAGCCGGTGTGTTGAGAAATCACTCAGCGTCCGTGTGTTCAAACATTCACACTCACAGGAAATACATGCTGCAGATTAACCGCCTTCATCCCTTCATTCCTTCATCGCTTCATCCTTTGATCCCTTCATTCCTTCATCCCGTGCAGGTTTAAGGGAACACTTGACAGAGCAGGGGTCAAAGGTCACAGGTGAAAGCAGGATGAAGGTTTTGGTTTCTGTTAAGAGTTTAAAAAAAACACTAAAATATGAGGATGTCTAAAGCCCCTTAAAAACGCTTATAGTTACCTTAATAAACCTTCCCATAGAGTCCCATAATCTTCCTCGAATCCCCGTAGCCTGCAAACACCTTAAGATCTCCCTTAAGAACAAATGAAACATTTCAAAGCAGCAGCAACCCCAGTGAGTCTCTTAAATACCCCAACAAAGCCCCTTAAAAGCCCAGAAACTTCCTTAATAACTCCTGGAAACTCCTTAACAATCTGCTAAATACTTTAGGAACCTCATAGGAGGTTGTAAATACCCCTGAAAATCTCCTAGAACTCCCCAGGAACTTCCAAACCCCATGTAAACTTCTAGAACTCCCCTTAAAAACCAAATCTCACAAACCAAAGAACCCCTTAGGGGCTATTACATTCCCCTTAAAATGTCAGGAACTCCTTAATAACCTAATAGACCCTCTTAGACTTTGTTGATTCCCCTTACACCCTCCTTAAGAGTTAGTAGAACCTCCTCAAGAACTCATGTTAACAGCAGCTACAACTACTCACGAACCTCCAGAACCCTCCGAGAACTTTTAGGAACTCCTTACAGACCTGTGTGATGATCCAGTGGGACTCCATTAAGAACTCCCCCAAAAAACAAAAGGGCTCTAGAAACCCTTAGAGGAACCCATAGTCCCCTGTAGGCAGCTTTAGAACACCCCTGAATGTGACTACGAACCAACCAAGATTCACTGCCACCTCCTTAAGAATGTAAGGTACCCCTTAAGGGCTGCTGGAAGCAGTTTAATAGTCTCAGGAACCCATTAATAACATTAGATTTTATTTAAGAACCCCACAAAACCTAAATGCCCCCCTGAAACCCCTTGAAGAATGGCAGGAACCCCCTTAATAACACATTGCCTCTTTCAGGTAGCTCCAGAACATCCTTAAGTGACTATGGACTATCAAGATCCATTGCCACCTCCCTTAAAAACTACAGGCTACAGGAACCACAGGAATTCCCTGAATAATGCATCACCCCCGAACTAAGGTAGCTTGAGAACATCCTTAAAACCATTGAAAGTAGCTACAAACTACCAAGCTCTATTGCCACTTTCTTAATAAAGTGCTGCTGGAACCAGTTTAATAGACACAGGAACCCATTAATAACATCAGATTTGACTTAAGAACCCCAGAACCCTGTTGAGAACTCCCAGAACACCCTAACAAACCCCTTAAAGGCCACTTGATACCCCCCCCCCCCCCCAGAACTTGCAAATATGCAACCCAACTGCAAGAAACAATGTTGACAGTGTCCGTGTCTACAGATATGTAACATTTGTACATTGTTATGTAGCGGATACATTAACTTTATATTTTAACAACACTGTGGTAAACGCCATAAGTGGATTATGAAACAATGGGCCCCTGGGCACAGAAATGCAAAGGGCCCCACCACCTCTTAATAGGACAGACTTTGTGATGTTTTGCGTCTCTTTGTTGTCATTAAGCATCTTTATGTGGTTTTGTTTCTACGTGGGTCTCTTCGACATGATTTAGTGTCATATTAAGGTCATTTTGCGTCTCTTCGTGGTCTCTCTGTGTCTCTGTGGTCATCTTGAGTCTCTTCCTGGTTAGTTCATATTAATTTGACATTTGACAGTTTGCAAGTGAAGCTCAGGGGCCCTCCCTAACACTCTGGGCCCCTTGACCTGTGCCAAGTAGGCCCATTCATTAATCCATCCATGGTTAACATGTGGTTAGGTTCAGGCACAAAAACCACTTGGTTATGGTTTGGAAAAGATGATGTTTTGGCCCAAGATACCCACATTTGAGGGCGATGTCTGTAAATAACTGCTTTGTGTGGCACTATCTTCTGGAAACAGTGACGGGTTGCAAAAAAAACAGCCATGTTTGGTTCCTTAAGGGCCGCTGGAAACAGCTATGACTGCTAAATCACAACTGGGTTTGCTGTTGTTTGTTCGTCATGTTAGAAACATTGAATGACCAGTTTTCAGAAACAAACAATAGCAACATTTTCCTCTGGCGACTGGGCTGAAATACCCCCTAAAGAACCTCTAGAACCCCTTAAAGCTTCAACACCTTCCTGATCAGCCCCTCGTTCGGCTTCATTGATCGATATTAACATCTCTGCTGAATTAAACGCTGCTGTGTTTCAGGCTGAGAGAAGAAAAACAGCAGATGTTCTGCAGGAGTGAAAACTAACAGTCTGTTTCACATCTGGATCAAACGTCTCTGTCACAGACCAGAACTTTAAACCTTGTAAAACACTTTTTCTTTCTGCGTAAGAATCAGATCTGAAACAGGCGTCGGGTTGATTAAACATGGCAGATAAAATTATCACCAGTTGGTGTGGAGCTGACGGGATGAATGAACGAAAAGTTAAAACAGATGTTCCATTAAAACCCTTGAAAATAGAATAAATCTTTGCCTGGAGCGATAGCTGAGATGTTGATTATGATGGAGGTCAGAGGTCGCCTTCATGTTTCCTTCTCTCTGATTGAATTTAAAAATCATCTTCTTGTTCAAACACATATGTCATGGAATAAAAGCTTTCAGTGATAATTGCATTTTTTATTACTTTCAACAGTCAGTAAGTCCACTGTGTACAACCTGTAAATTAATTTACCTTTAAATGAAGATCTCTGAGCTTGAAGTATGTTATTGTAGGCTATTAAATATAAAGTATTTAAATCTACAAATAAACTGTAACAAGTGTGTCGCCTCGCTGACAGCTGGAGGACGTACATGTATGATGTTTGCTTATAGGCTTCAATATCATCGACTCATATCAGACAGACTCAAAATAAAAACAGCTGGTGGAGGTAAACTCCTCTTTAATCACGTTCAGGAGGAAGTTTAGTTCCTACTTTACTTGTGTGTCAGCAGACCTTTGTCGCCATAACTTTTTTCTGAGGAAATCAAATGCTGAAACTGTGCTCTACAAGTCAGAAAAAAATTAATGGAGTCTGGTTTGGTTCTGTTTGAACTCCTTGTTGTTAGTTGACCAACATTAAAAAGGCAAGAGTCAACCTTTCTCACCCTTTTTGAGCATTTAAACACAGTGTAGTGGTAGGTAAAGAGGTGGGTGTACTGCTAGGTAGATGGGTAGCTTGCCAAGGAGGAAGTGGGTGTACTCTCCAATATATTGCAATGGATCTTTGGCTGATAGGTGGGTGTACTATTAACATCCAGAAAAAGAGGTGTGCATACCCTGTTTACCTATGTATACCCTCCACTACACAACATGCTCTAAAATTCAGAAGAAAATAAATGGAGTCTGGTTTGGGCCGATTTGAACTTCCAGTCGTTCGTTGATTCACTAAAAAAAGGAAAATGTCAATTTCTCTCATTCTTTTTGAGCATTGACACATTTTCTGGTTTGGTTCTGTTTGAAGTCCTCGTTGTTAGTTGACCAACTAAACACAGCAAAAGTCAACCTTTCTCATCCTTTTCGAGCATTTAAACATGTTCTCAAATCCAGAAAAAAATGAATAGAGTCTGGTTTGGTTCAGTTTGAGGTCGTAGTTGTTACTTAACCAACTAAAAATTGCAAGAGTCAAACTTTCTCATCCTTTTTTGGCCGTTTGACCATTGTCTTAAATTCAGAAGTGATGAATGGAGTCTGGCTTACTTTGGCTTGATGTCACAGTTGGTGGTTAGCCAACAAAAGAGGCAACGGTCAACCTGTGTTTGGCCCTTCACTGCAAATCTGAGCCTTTAAATGTGTTTTAAAAGTTAGTCTGGTTTGGTTCTGAAGTCCTCATTGATCAACTGACCAAAATCACCGCTCTCTACATTTTTATGGCATTTTGACATGTTCTTAAATCCAGAGAAAAATGAATGGAGTCTGGTTTGGTTTGAACTCCTTGTTGTTTGTTGACCAACTGAAAATGGCAAGAGTCAACCTTTCTCACCCTTTTTTGGGCGTTTAAACATTTTCTTAAATTCGGAAGAACATGAGTGGAGTCTGGTTTGGGCTGGTTGACGTTTGTTTGACTCTCTTGCCTCCTCTGTCAGCTCTCGTACAGTCTGCAAAAGTCACATTGCAACTGAGCTTTTAAATGTGGCGTGGAATTCAGAAAAAACAGAACTGAGTCTGGTTTGATTTGAAGTCCCAATCGTTAGTTGACCAATCAAAAGAGACAAAGAGCCGTGCTTTAAATGGCTCTTTTCAGCATTGATATCACATTATATAATTCTGAGGAAAATGACCTTATAGTCTGGTCTGGTTTCACCTGACGTCACTGTTGGTACAGTAGCTCACCGAAAGAGGCAGAACTCAACCTCTCATCCTTTTTTGAGCATTAACCTGCTGTAGAATTCAGAAGAAAATGAATGGAGTCTGGTTTAATTATAAGTCCCAGTGGTTACTTGACCAATCACAAGAGACAAAAAGACGTCCTTTTCAGCATTTACATTGTGACCTCAGTCTGGTCTGGTGTCACCTGATGTCACTGTTTGTAGTTCACCAACAAAGGAGGGAAGACTCTTCCTCTGTCTGATACTGGGTGCTGCAAATCTGAGCCTTTGTACGTTTTCTAGAATTCAGAGAAAAATGAATGGAGTCTGGTTGGTGTGACTTGAGTTCCGTGTTGGTTATTGGTGGGTGAGGCAGGACAGTCAGGCTCTTTCTTATAGAGTCACACTGCACATACAAGCTTTTAAAGTATTGTTAAAATCTGAAGAAATGAACTGAGTTTGGTTTGATTAGACACACCAGCTGTTTGTCTGTTTTAAAATTCAGAGGAAACACAGTGGAGTCAGGTCAGTCTGTAGCTGGGCAACAAAGGAGGCGACCTCTCTCAGCCACCTCTGCTGCTTCACACCGCTGTTTAAACTTGTTTTATAATTCTGAGCAAAATGAACTGAGTGTAGTTTGATCTGAGGTGCAGCGAAAGCTCATCTTTATATCTTCATTTTTCTTTTCCCAACATCAACAGAAGCCTCCTCTTCACCCAGCCTTCCTCTGATGGATCCACCTGCTGCTTTTTGTTTTAAAGGTTCAGTCTGGAGAAAAACAAATCTTAAGATCATGAAATCAGACCGGAAACAGAAACATTCATCACCAACCTGCAGGTGAAATAAAAAAGCTCCGGTTTGTTTCAGGGTTTCTCTCTCTGAGGCTGTTTTTTTTTCTCTCCTCCTCCTTCTCCTCCCCCTCCTCCTCCTCCTTCTCCTTCTCCTTCTCCTCCTCCTCCTCCTCCTCCTCCTCCTCCTCCTCCTCAGTCCTGTTTGGATGCTGCGCAGTCCTCGGCGCGCACGCACGCGCTGCAGAAAACATATAAGCAGAGCCGGTGAACGGTCCAAACTCCGCTCACATCCTCAGCTTCTGTGAGCAAACTAACAACAACAACAACAAACAAACAAACAAGCAGTATGTTTAGTTCAGTGAGTCACAGAGAAGCTGACAAACAAACAGCAAGTTAAAAGTTCCCCATCAAAATAAAAGCATAAAGAAAAAACAACAACAAAGAAAATTCACTTTAGGGACGCAAAATGCGCATCGGGACGCGTTTTTACGCAAGAAAAAATTATTATTATTACTATTATTATTTCTTACATTCGGAGATAATAGTCTCAACTTTTTGGAGGAGCTTTCAGTTGACACTGCGCCGTTGAAGGCCACGAGATGTGACTGAAAGCTCCGGAAAAGGGAACAAAAAAGTGTTTTTTTTTGTGTTAATTATTATTATTATTAATGTAGCCTATTTTATTCAACATTCAGCCCAATAATAACTGAATTTTTGCAAAATATTTTTCTGTCCTGATATCCGGTGTCGGTTCGCTGGTTTGTGCCTTGTTTTATCCCATTTTTTCCTAAAATAAAAGTTAAAATTAGAGCTCACATGAACCTTAATAAATTTTAGCTAAATGTTTTCTTACTGTGAAAATGTCCTGATGATAAAAAGCATGAAACAAACCAATAAAACGGAAACGAACCCAAAGGGAAGAAATGCTTAAAAAGCTTCAGACAAACACAGTTTCCGGTAATTTGACTGTATTTTTGCGTAAATGTGATATTTTCTGTTTCTGCAACGCGTCAAACTCCTGCAAACTGAACCAAAATCATTATTTTATGTAAATAATTCTCTCTTGTTGCTCCGCCTCCACCTGTCTTATTTCCACATGTATTATTATAATGATATTTGTGTGATGTGCAGCCTTCAGACCTGCTGAGAGAAAATAAACCCACATCTGTGGAGCTCAGGCGGCTCAGTGACGCTTCGGTGTCTCGGTGCGTAAAAGACGAGCCTCAGCTGCTCCTCCGGGGGAAAAGTTTCCCACAGAAACTCAAAAAATAATCTTTGTTTAGTTTGTTAAACTGGAGGAAATGTTTGGTTTCTGACTGGGCGGATTTTTTTTCTGTCACATTTTCGCCTCTCTGGATGGAAACACTTTGCGTCTTTCTCTCCGTGTTGGCACATTTCCAGGTGATTTCAAATCACTGAGTCACAGGAAAATCTCCAGAGTGTTGAATTAACTCTGTTGGAGTTTTTCTAATCTGCCTCAGAATCAGAGTCTCAAACGGTCCCGAGTTTTTGTTGTTTATCAGCGACAGTCCGGATTGTTTCAGTCCTCATGTGGAGTCTCTCTGAAGCTCAGCCCGCCTTTAAAGAGTTCAGTGAACTCACAGACTCAAAAACCTGAAGCTGCACCTGCTGCATCTTCCTCTGAGAAGCTTTTATTTTGTAGAGTTCACTGCTTCTTTTTTTATGAATCAACAACATGAGTGATGTTTCATGTTTGGTCACATACGTGCAGGACTGTGTTGGCGCAGCAGGCTCTGCAGAGTAACTCAGTGATGTCAGTCGGCTGATAGTAACAGTACTGTAGTAACACTGTCAGCACTGTAACAGTAAGCAGTATTACTACACATGTTATCACCCGGCAGCAGTAAGTGAGGGGGGAGTGCAGCAGTTTCAATGTAGCAGGGACTAATAACAGAAACTAAATATAAAATATTGTGTTTTATTTCAAATCAGTGACAAAAACATTTTATATTTGAGGAGAAACATCAGTTTTACTTATTGATGCTCACATGTTCACAGTCCGGGGGGTAAAGATAACATGTACAAATACTGTCAACAGCAGCTGTTGTAGCATTTAATACTCCTTATAATATCCTTGTATGTCATTAAAAACATGCAGCAGTGAGAAAGTAGTGGCAGCACTGATAGTATTAGTGTAGCAGGAATATTGTTTTTTTCAGCCCCAACACAACGAGACACCAACAATACAGCTGCTTTAGTTATCTGAATTATTTATATTTTATTTACTCTATTAAATATTAAACATTATTGTGTGTAAACTTTGGTTTTATTGCAGAAAAGCGAGACGCAGTAAAATATTTTTGGTGTAAAAGGAGTGAAATTTAAATATCTATTGTGTCCAAAATCAACTGGAACCTCGCTAAATGTTAGATTTTAATGGTGTGGATATATAAATAGATAAAAATCATGTTAATAAAAACCTCAAAATAATAAATAATTCTGACTATATGACCTCAGTGTTTATTATTATAGCAGCAGCGCATGAGGGAGCAGTGGTGCAGCTTTACTGCGAGTAGTAATATTTGAATGTATCGCCAAAGCGTCAGAGTCAAAGATGAAATGTGTTCAGATGTTTTCCGAAAGAAAAAGCGAAATAAATCATGTTAGAAATATAATAATCATCATCATTTAGATGTTATAAATATAATTGATGTTTTCTTAAATATCAGTCATGGTACAGAAAGGCTGGAGACACATTTTGGTGTTAAAGGAAATAAATCTCCGCGCGTCTCCTCCGGCGGCCTCCAGCTCTCCTCTCCTCCACTCTTTTATTCATTCAACATTCACTGAGTGTGTTTCTGCCTCCGGTTCACTTCTGAAATTCTCCTCCGACGTGAAGCCGTCGGGGAGGAAACCAACAAAGCTTCCTGGAAGCTGCAGACTGACATGACACCGTGTTTACGCCTCTCCGGCGCACATTTTACGCGCATTTTACGCACGGAGAATCGGCTTTGGAGAAAACAGCCCGTAGCCTTTCTGTGCCGTTTCAGTCTGCTGCGATCTGACACACAAATCACCTCCGCGTGTCCTGACCGTGTCCGCGTGCCCTCCGGATCCCCTCTCCTCTGTTTATTTTCCCTCTGAGTCTGGATGTAAACAGTTTTGAAGACGCCGAAGGGGAAAATATTTGAATCGGAGGAGTGTAAATATGAGGAGCGGCGGGGATTTGGGTGTACGCATGCACGGTGTGTGTTTTCCAGCGACGGTTTTAGTTTAGGTGGGGGAGAGGATGAGGGAGGGAGGGGAGGGGTGAGGGGAAGGAGTGTTGATAGGGGTGAGTGTGTTTTCCACGCTGCAAGAAGTGTCCGTGTTGGCGAGTCGTTTTGGGCGTGTGAGCCGCTCTCAGAGTCTCATTTGTGTCCGGATAAGATCAGAAAAACACAAAATTAAAGCAGAAAATGATCAGTTTTCAAATAAAGTTGAATTTATTTTACAAGGCAAGTTTTTGTGTTTTGAAAATGAGGCTAAAATGAGAAGTGGAGATAAAAAATTTAACATGAAAATGCAAAACAATAACGACAAAAACACGGAAACAATAAAAAATAAAATCCACTCTGTCAGATTTTTGTGTTTATTCTGATCAAATTGAGATTTCTAGTGACTCCATGAGACATAAAAGAGAGGCAGGGTTGGGTATTTTTTGCAGCGTGCACGGCATTGGTGGATGTGTGTGTTTCCCTGTGCGTCATGATTGGCTGAAAGCGCAGAGGACGCCTTAATATTTAATACTAATGTTCCCCTGGTTGGCTGAGGACTGGAAAGGTCCAACCAATGTTTTTTACTTGCTTTAGTGGCTGTGGCTCCCTAATTAATTGCAGCTATCTGTCTCCTATCGATGTGTGTGTACATGTGTGTTGTGTGTGTGTGTTTCCTTTTTTCTCCCCAAACCGAACATGAAATAGTTTGTTGGGCTATACTTTCTTTCTTCCTATCGTTCCCCCCTTCCGTCCTTCCCGTCCTGGTTCGCAG
This sequence comes from Epinephelus lanceolatus, assembly GCF_041903045.1. Lineage (NCBI taxonomy): Eukaryota > Metazoa > Chordata > Actinopteri > Perciformes > Serranidae > Epinephelus > Epinephelus lanceolatus. The sequence goes on from NC_135748.1 coordinate 40,158,541, forward strand.
GCAGAGACAGGACAGATTGAGACCCAGCTGTGTTCGTCGCTTTTGGTCGTTGCCATTTTCCCCCCTCATTGCCCGGTGATGTTGGATATGGGAGAGCGCAAAGAGGTGAAAATGATTCCCAAATCGTCGTTCAGTATAAACAGTTTGGTGCCCGAGGCCGTGCAAAGCGACAACAACAACCACCAGAACCAGCATCACCACCAGAACCACCACCACCAGAACCACCACCGGCCCGGCGGCGCGGACGAAGCCGAGCAGAAGGCTCCTCTCCCGGTCGCGCAGCAGGACGGCAAAGCGGATCCTAAAAGTGACTCCTCGAGCCAGGAGAGCTGCCCGGACGACAAGGAGAAAGCGGAGGAGAAGAAGGACGGGAAAGACGGGGACGGCGGCGCCGGAGGGAAGGACGGAGAGAAGAAAAGCGGCAAGTACGAAAAACCTCCTTTTAGTTACAACGCGTTGATAATGATGGCCATCAGGCAGAGCCCGGAGAAGCGGCTCACCCTCAACGGCATTTATGAGTTCATCATGAAAAACTTCCCGTACTACCGGGAGAACAAGCAGGGCTGGCAGAACTCCATCCGGCACAACCTCAGCTTGAATAAATGCTTCGTCAAGGTGCCGCGGCACTACGACGACCCGGGCAAAGGGAACTACTGGATGCTGGACCCCAGCAGCGACGACGTCTTCATCGGCGGCACCACCGGGAAGCTCCGGCGGCGGTCCACCACGTCCCGGGCCAAGCTGGCCTTCAAGCGGGGCGCCCGGCTGACCTCCGGGCTGACCTTCATGGACCGGGCGGGCTCCCTGTACTGGCCCATGTCCCCCTTCCTCTCCCTGCACCACCCGCGGGCCAGCAGCGCCCTGGGCTACAACGGGACCTCCTCGGGCTACCCGGGTCACCCCATGTCCTACAGCACCATGCTCACCCAGAACATGGGCAACAACCACTCGTCGTTCCCGTCCTCCAACGGGCTGAGCATGGACCGGCTGGTCGGCGGGGATCTCCCCTACGCGACGCACCACCTGACGGCGGCGGCCCTGGCGGCCTCGGCGGTGCCCTGCGGCCTCTCCGTGCCTTGCTCCGGGGCCACTTACTCCCTGAACCCGTGCTCGGTCAACCTGCTGGCCGGGCAGACCAGTTACTTTTTCCCCCACGTCCCGCACCCGTCCATGACCACGCAGTCCGGCGGCAGCGGCGGCTCCTTGCAGGCTGCCCGGGCTTCGGCCTCCAATTCCCCGCAGGCTCCGTCCTCCTCCTCGCTGCCCTGTGACTCTCTGAGGCCGGCTCTGTCCGGCTCTCTGCCGGCCTTCTCCTCGGGACTTTCCGGGGGTTTGTCTGACTATTTTACGCATCAAAACCAGGGGTCGACCTCCAACCCGCTTATACACTAACACCCCCAAAACCCTCACCCCTCCACCTTACCTCACCCTCCATCCCTCCATCCCTTCATCCCTTCATCCTCTCCACTCACTCCTGATGAGTGAAAATGACTGGAACTGTAAGTTGAACATTTTACACTGAACATTTACATTGTAAAAAAAATTACAAAATTATTATAAACTACCTACTATAGAAAAAAAGAGGAGAGACTTAAACTGCAAAACAAAAAGAGCAGCAGAGAAACTCACAGAAAGCAGCCCTGAAGTTTCCAGGTATTTTTTAATATTATTATTATTATTATTATTATTATTATTATCTCTTCTTCTTCTCTTCTTCTTCTTCTGCTCCATCTTCTCCTGCAGTTTTAATTTCTGTGTACATAATGTCTGTTACTATAAGTGTCCGGGGTTTGTCTCTGTATAGTTACTGTCAGTCAGCGACGTGCAATGTGACCTGAGCTAAAAAAACAGAGAGAACGATGATAGGCTGATTTTTTTTCTGTTGTTGTTGTTGTTGTTGTTGTTGTTGTTGGAGGAGGCATTACTTTTTTATAGAATGTGTATTTAAAAATAGTTTTGTCTAATTTTGAGATTAAAAAAACGTTAAAATAATAATAATAATAATATCTCTAATAGCCGGTTTGTGCCCGCATGTTTGCAGTATTATCAGGTATCATGCGGGTTAGAAAAGAAGCGGCGGAGAATGATTTTTATTTTACAAAAATTTAAACACTAATTTTTTTTTCTATACAGTGAAATGTGTTTTTTTTTTAAAGCGACTCCCGCCGTTAAAACCATGAGGCTGTTTTTTTCCTCCATTCTTTTATTTCCCAGTTTAAAAACTGTTCATGTACTTTTATAGACCAAAGAATCGGTTTTTAGGAAATTTAGTCATTATTCAGCTGACAGAGGCCTAATGTAGTAGGAATTAGAGAGTGAATGAGTGAGTGTGTGAGTGAGTGAATAGAGGGGTGAATTGTTGCCTCCCGCACTGCAGAAAATGTCCATTTAAACGAGATTTTTACGGCAGTATTTTTTTTAGTTTCTTAAATCAGCGGAAATCTGAATGGAGTTTGGTGGTGTCGTGTTTTCTGTTGGTGCAGTTGGAGGCATCTCGCCTTAACCCGCCTCGCTTTTGATTCAGTGTTGAAGTGCGTTGGATAACACGTGAATTTAACTCCTCATTTTTGCAGAAAAATCCAAATTTTAACGCAGAATTTTGAGCGTAAATGTCTCGTTTCTCAGATGGATATTTTCCGCGGTGGCAGACTGTGATGTGCTTTCTCTGACTGTAGACGTGATCGCCGGTAAAAACGGGCCTTCACGCCTCCTTCTTTTTATTTTTAATTTTATTTTTTTGTATAATTAGTAAAAGAGAGAGAAAATGTCTATTTGTAATTTGAATTTGGGGTTTTGCTTCTTTTCTAAAAAGGAAGAACAATGTAAAGACCCGTTTGTTTGACAGAAGAAAAAATGCCTCATTATCTAATACTACTTGGAATGATTGTCCTTTAATTGTCGTCTCTAAAAACAATTTTTCATGGTTGTGATACTATTGTGGTCTTATTCTTATTCCCGTGTTTGTCGCTTACAGAAGTTAAAAAAAGAAAAAAATGTTTTAATCATAAAAAAAATAAAAATAAAAGAATAGGTTACATTCATAACTAACGCAAATCCTTTTGTCTTTTTTGCTCCTGCCGTCCGTGTTGTCACTGATTTTATCACCAGGTACTTAAACGCAACATTTAATTCCTCTTCTTAAATCATTATCTTTAAATTTCAGAGTAAATCTGCCTCTTTTTCTGGATTTAATCTTAAATTTGGAGTTTTGTTAACGCGGCTCTGCACTGCGCAGCTTCCCAGGTGGAACTTATTTGAATGGAGCGCAAAAAATTCACCAGAGATGGTTTTTGGAGGCCTTGACCATGATTCAAACAGCAACACATTCTCCTGAAATGTTCCCTCTCGCGCATGTGAGTGTCTTGTGTTTATGTTTTTTTTTTTTTTTGGGGGGGGGGGGGTTGCTTGTTATTGTTGTTTACGCACACAGTGGAAAAAAAATGCGCAGCAGCAGTGTGCGTAAAGCTTTTACGCATAAAGATTTACGCGCGTCTGGGTGGAAAAACTGTGTCAAATGATGCAACCAGAGGTCGCGCTCAGGCTGCTGGAGCCTGACTGACTGTGAGACATTTTATTCTTTTGAGCAGTGAAATCTGAGGCGCTGCAGGCTGCGGCTCACTGCGGGGCTCAGTGCGTGTTTTGGTGCAGAAATCACCCAGAATATCATCACGTGTTGTTTCAGCATCAGATGAATTCATCCAAACGCTGCTGTGGTTTGAATGTTTTGGTGCATTTGTCCTCTTTCTGCATCTCAAAGCTCAGATTGTGTCCAAAAGGCGGAAATTTAAATTCAAACTCGCAGATTTTTCCTGATTTCCTGCAGAAACTGATTCTGATTCTGAGTGTGAGCGTTTTCTTTGTCCTGTGGTGTGTGTTTGTGTCAGCTCCGGCTTGTCGTGTTTGCGTGTGTGTGTGTGTGTGTGTGTGTGTGTGTGTGTGGCTCGTTATTTACAGATCATTCTGAGACCCTGCTGCAAAAAGCTGAAATTTATTCTTGATTTTTTGCAGATTTTCTCAAACAAAATTCAGATTTTAAGGTGTTTTGTTCCCTCACTTCGTCACATTATAGAGATTTTACGAGTCTTCTTGTCTCCTTCGGTGCAGCTGGTGTAGTTTTCTCTTTTTATCTTAAACCTAATTTAATTTAATATTTCCTGCTCAAACAAAAAGCTGAATTATCTTTCTTATATTTGCAGATTTTTTTCCAGACAAAAGTCAGATTTAACAGCAGAATCTGAGCGTTGGTGTGTTTTGGCTCCGCGGTGTCACTTTGGTTTAGCTCCAGTGCTTTTTGTCTGTATTCATATATCTGTTCAGCTGATGATCCGCATCTCAGGGTTTTATTTTTTTGTGGCGCCGCTTGTGTGATTTGTTTTTACAGATGAACCTCAAACTGCACAAAGTCTCCTCCTTGAGATATTTCTCAGTGGTTTCATGTCTGCAGAATATAAATGATGTCAATGAGACTGTGACGTGGAGCTAAATGTTTCAGCTGGTTTGGTTTTGCTTCGCTCAGACTGATTTTACAGAAAATATTTTACACATTAAACCTGCAGAATTTTCACCTTTTCTTTGACTTTAAGGTTTGTTTGGCTCTGACAGCTGCTGTCGGTGTTTTGTTGTCGCTCCTCATTTGAATGTTTCTGTTGCAGCTGGTTTGGTTTTTTGCTTCTTTCCACTTTGGTTTGTTTTATTTAAACCAAACTGAGGTGCAGCCAGCAAACATGAATGCTTTGAAATGTTCAGAAGGTGTTTCCGGCGTGTTTTTTTCCCATTCGCCACATGAGACTTTGTCTATCCTGTGTCTTACTGAGAGGCTGCTGAGCTTTGTATTTGAATGTTTATTTTTTATTTATTTTGTTCCATTTTCGCATAAAATCTAAGCTAAATTCAGAACAGTTGAAAATTCTCCTTAAAATTTGCTCCTCTGCCATTTTTTCCCGCAGAAGAACAAATTAAAAGCTGATTTTAACGCCATTGTTTTTGTTTTCGCCACATTTCAAAAGAGACTCTCTGTGTGTTTGTGTGTTTTAGAAGCTGCTGGTTTGTATTTGTATTTTCTGGGGGGAGCTGTTGATACCAATTCACCCTCAAACTGATGAAATGAACCTTTAAATCTGCAGATTTCTCCTATCTCGTAGAGACTTATCTGATTTTAACGCTGCTACTTTCTGCGCGTCCATCATCCTTATCATACCTGCACCGTGTGCACGAGACTGTATCTGTGTTTGCAAGTGATCGTGATCATGTTTGTGGTGTCAGCTGGTTGCTCCTGGTCTGCGGGCTGCAGCTTGTGTTGCAGAATATTTCTGTGTTTCTGCGGTAAACTGAGAAGCGGCTGCGCCCCGGGTTCTGTCTGCAGGCTGCGCGCCCTCCCCAAATAAAATCAGGATATTCAGAGTCTAAATTTATCTTCTCAGAAATATTTCAGCTGTTTTCGGCACATATTTATTAAATCAGATGATGAAGCTGCAGACCCTGCTCCTCCTCTTCCTCACCTGCTTGTGATCACATTAAATATCACATGTTGCATGCTTTAAAGCTGCAGCGCGTTTCTCTGATGAAATCTTTGGTTTCCCGGGTTGATTGTCGCTCTGCTGCTACTGCAGGATGATTTCAGCCTCATCTGGTTGTTTTGTGGAAATTTAATCCATAATTCATGCGCAGGTGCGCGTGCTCTGTCCGCGGTGAAAGAAGGAAACTATTTCAATTTGAACTGAGACAAAATCTGAAATTCTGCGTTTAGTTTTTTGGCTAAAATAATTAGTATTTAAAGGGGAAGGTGGCGACACGGAGCTGGATGTTTTGGCTCAGTTTTTGGCTGCAACGTGAAGCCTGACTCTGCTGCTGTCTGCTGGGCCCGGTGTCTGTCTGCGGGTCAAAGGTCAAACCTGCTGCTGCTGCTGCAAAAAAAAAAAAAAAACCCTGCACAGTTCTACTCTTCAGAAAGATCTCTCACTGTTTCTCCAACAATGTCCCATATCTCTTCTTTGGCATCAAACATCCAGATCTTTTTGTATTTTCTTTTATTTTAAGAACAATACACCAGAAACATAAAACACCCACAGGCTGCTGGTGCTGGAGGTCAAAGGTCAAATATTCTGTATCCACTGTCTGTACATACAGACCATCACTTTTCCGGGTGAAAATGTGTTTTTCCACGAAATGTGGTGAAAATTTGAGTTGACTGTGCAGTGGGAGGGACCGACAATGACAGCATCAAACTATAATCAGATGATAATAATGATGATGATGATGATGATGATATTTGTGTTATGTTTCTGTGTTCGGCTGCTCAGGTCCAGGACTCTCCTCTCATTCTGTTTTTTCGTCTTTTCTCAGTTTGGAGAATTTTAGTTTCGGTGAAGCTGCAAACGAAGTCGCTGCTTTTGTTTGCTGAGCGGAGTCAGATTGTGTTTTTCAGATCGTCCTCAGGTTCAGTGTTTGTTCCACAGATCAATAATCGCTCCTCTTTGTTGTATCTGCTGATATCTGAGTGATCTGATGGACGTTTGTGTCTCATCATCAGCCTGATGTCTCGATTCATTCACGAGCTGCTCGCTTTGTTCTTCTTTGTTTGGGAGTCTGAAAGAGACATCGGTTTCCCATGATGCACCGCGGGCTGTGGTTCAGAGGAAACTGTTGCATGTTCATGTCGAAGTTTGTGTCCAAAATGCTGATGTTGATTCAAAGTCTTTTCTTTATTATCAAAAAGAAGATATTCAGCAGCTTCTAAACTCTGACGTCAGAGATGACTTTCAGTGTCCAGTGAGGAATGAATGAATATGTTCTGGCACCACATTGTAAGAATGTTACAGACAACATGATGTCAGAGACTGCTGCCTTACAAACAAAAATATTTAAGCCTTCAAAGACCAAATGTGCACCACATGCGTTATGTCCAGGGCCATTGGTGATCTTTAAAACATAAATATCAGCATTTAAAATTTCAATCTGATTTAAAACTGTATTTGAGCAGAGAGCTTTAACACTGCATGAAGCTCTAAATTCACTTCACAGGCTGTGACCAAAAGAAAACAATAAAAACTTTAACATTTTAGCACCAAGTCGAACAGTTTAAAAGACACGTGACTGACTGTAGAAACAGTTTTCTTAAAATGTTGTTTTAAGTCTTTACAAACTTAAATCAGTCCCATCAGTTTCACTTTACACTGTAAGTGCCCAGCGAATCTCCAAATTCTGTTTCACAGACTCTTAGTGGAAGAAAACTCTGAGTATTTTGAATTTTTTGGCACCAGTTTGGAAAAATGTTACAGATAAAATGACGTCAGAGTCGAAGGGTCTGAGAAACGACTGTATATAACACCACATGTGCAGCACATCTGTCCTCTCCAGGGTCTCAGTTCAGGGTTTTCAACGACCAATTTGAGTCCACACCAGGTTTAGTGGAGAGTATTTTAACGTTAAAATGTTTTTTAACTATCTTAGAAGCAGTGATTCATCAGGAGATGCTGTATATTTAAATGTTCTGACCAAAAATTGAGCAAATCAAAAAGCAGCTGGATGTTTGTGAGGTTTACAATTTTGAGCTTTTAGAGAAGTTTTGCGTCCTGTGATGCTTTAGTGGAAAAAAGAATTCGAAATTTTTCTTTTCTGTGTCAGCCTTCAGGGACCAAACCAGCAGGTTTTTACACCCTGACGGCAAAAAATGTCTAAAATAAATGACGGAATATTTAATTTCCAAACTGGAAAATGTAGAGGATAAAAAATAACGTGACACATGCTCCTGAATGTTATTCTCTTGTCTGATAATGACAACAAAAACCCTCAAATGAGTCAAAAGCACAATGTCAGCAGAGTTTTATTCCCTAAATGTTGCTTCTGAAGCGCTCACAAAACAAAATTTAAGTTTTTTGGCACCAAAATGAATTTTTTTGCCTGTTTTCCTAAAAATATTTGTGTATCAGCTCTCAGACCTCGTCACACTTCCAGGTTTAACTTTGAACTTCATACAGACGAGATGAAAACTGCAGAATAAATATTCAGTATTTGACATTTCTGACTCCAAACTGGGGAAAAGACATCAGAATTCCATCTTTAACACTAAAATCAGACCAATCAGTTATTTTAGTGATTTTTTTTATTGTGTCTAAATGCTCCTAAAACTCTGTGGACCTGGTTCCAGATGGGAAAATTTTAAAAGATAATTTCATGTTATTACCACTGTAAAAATGTCAGTATGAGGCTTTAAAATCCAAACCAGGCTCTCGGTGGAGACTTTGTATCCAATAATGCTTTAAATAAAAGAATCACGTCGTAATAATGATTCCTGTCTGAAAAAACAAAATCTGTCCATCTGCCATTTAATGTGAGACTTTTAGTATCACACAAGGCTGTAAATCCAATTTCACACTTTACAAAAAGAAAAATCCTTTAAATCTGAAAACCTTTAAAATTTTTGGGATGAAATTCTAAAACTTGAACAATAACAAAATGTTACCTTTAAAAAAATCGTCAAATCAGTCCAGTGGAGTTTTGGTGTTATGGAAAGCTTTAAATCCAGTTTCAGAAGCTTTGACAAAAGGAAAACTTTAAAATTTGGCTCCAATTTGAAAAAGTGTATATTTTTAAAAATTCAAAATTTGTGGTGATAACCATCTTGAAAATATTTGTATCAGGCTTCAACAACTAAAGCGAGTCCAAAGCAGTTTCAGTGTAGAGTCCTGTGAAGCTTTGTTCCAGATTTAAACTCTGAAATCTTTGAATTTTTGGCACCAAACTGGAAAATTTAAAAACATTAAATCCTATTTAAAATATTTCAGTGGAGTTTTGTCGTGATGTTTTGCTCTAGATCCAATTTAAAGGCTTTTAAAACTAAAAGACAAAATCTCTGAACACTTGATGGAAATTTTCAGCTTTTAAAACCCAAATTTGAAAACTTTAATTTTTTTATGCTACAAATTGAACATTTTTTTAAAAAAGATAATTTTGTTTAGCTTAAAAATGTGCACCAGTCAAAAGCTGCATTTCAGTGGAGTTTTATTGTGAATTTAATCTCTGAATTTATTTTTAAAGGCTTTTTAAAGGAAAAAAATCTCTGAAAACTTTTTTTGTTGGGCAGCAAACAAATTTTTTTTTTTTTTTTTGGTTAGAAATACCTACATGTAAGTTAAATCTATTTATAGCTGTTATCAAAAACCAAAATGGAGACCTGTTACTGTGAATTTAGTGTCCAGTGATGTTCCAAATTGAGTTTTAAAAGGTCTCACAGGAAGGAAAACCCTTTCAAATTTGAAAACTTTAAATTTCTGTGCTCCAAATTAAAAATTTTCGAAAGTTTTTGGCACCAAGCAGAAAATGTTTTAAAACGACCTGCATGTTAAGTTACATCTATTTATATCAGCTGTCACAAACCAAAATCAAGGCTCTTGGTGGGACTGATAGCGTTTGGTGATGCTCTGAATTCTAATTTTAAAAGCTTTCACAGGAAGTAAACTCTTTCAGATTTGAAAAACTTGGAATTTATGTCAGAATTTTCTTTTAAGCACCTGCACGTTGGTTAAATATATTCATGTCAGCTGTCACAAACCCAAATCAAGGCTTTTATTGGGACCAGTAGAGTTCAGTGATTCTCCAAATTCCTGTTTGAAAAGCTCTCACGGGACGAAAAACCCATGAAATTTGAAAAGTTTTTATGTCCCCTCGGGGATTAATAAAGTATATAAAAAAATAAATAAATAAAAAAATGTCACCAAACTGAATATTTTTTAAAAACACCTGCATGTTATGGACGATAACAGTCTTAAATACATGATTATCAGACTCTAATCAGTTTTAGTTTCTAAACTTTGGCTCAAATTCGACTTTTTCAGCTTCTTTTACGAAGAAATGACATAACTACTAGAACTATACTAATATTTTGTCTGGGACACTTTGAGCTGAGCAGATGTGGCCCTCCAGCAGCAGGGGCCTCCAGCAGCAGCAGCTCTTATCGACTGATCTGAGTTCTGCCTCGCTGTGATTTTCTCTCTGCAGCCTGTTTGTTGTCGGCTGCTCTGAGATCAGCCCGCCGAAACAACAAAGACTGACTTTCAGCAGCAATTTGTTCATTTCCTAAAAGAGGGCTGCGAGTTAAACGAGTCCGACTGTAATGCAAGAACCCCCCCAGCTCACCCCTCACCCTCCTCACCCTCCTCACCCCCCCTCACCCCCCAACAATGGAGCTGCCGGGGAACCCAATCTCTGTCAGCCTGATGCTATCTGTCCCATGTTAAATGGGGTGACCAGCAGTCAAAAGACAAAAGAAGCAACAGAAGGACACGGGGGAGGAGGGGGGAGGAAGTAGAGATATTCTTTCTTTCTTTCTTTCTTTCTTTCTTTTTCTGTCTGATCTGTAGCTGATGTTTGATTCTTGCTGTCTGTGTTCGAGCTGCAGCTGCTGATAAAGTTTCTACTTTTTGAAGCTGAGATTTTAGTTTTGCAAAAAAAAAAAAGAAAGAAAACACAGAACCCTTAAATTTTCCCTTAAATTCATGACTGAAGCAGCTGGAGACAAAATGTTGATTCAGAAGCTTTATCTTCATGTTTTTGGAGGACATCAGACACAAAACGCCAAAATTTTTGGCACCAAATTGTAAAATTGTAAAGACGTTGCATGACGTCAGTGAATCGTCTCTTTAAGATGTTTTTATATCAGCCTACAAAGACTCAGATCCGTTAAACCAGGGTTTTAGTTTGATGATTAAATGTCCAACAAGAATCTAAATCAAACCAATGTTGTAGATTTCAAACAGTAAACACATTTAAAACTCTAGATTTTGGTCACAAATCGAAGTCAAAGAACTTTTCTAGCTTTAAATTTCTTGAACGCCCCAAATTTTTTAGCTTTGTGTCTCTCAATGTTGATTCAGAAGATTTTTCTTCACGATTAGGAGAAAAATCAAACACAAAAACTGATGATTTTCATGTTTTGGCACCGTGTTGTAACTGCAGAGACTTTTAGAGGAATCTAAGACTCAGAGTTTAAATTTTTTGAGGCATGATTTGGAAACTGTGACCAGTGATTAATTTTTATTGGTCAGAAAACAAAGTCAATTTTCAGAAGTAGGAGTTGAGGGATGAATGTTTGTCTGATCATTAGGAGGCTCTAAATGTTGATTCAGTTGATTTTTCTTTACATTTAAAAAGAAAAATATGAGAAAACTCTGATGATTGCCACAGTTTGGCACCAAATTGGTAAAATTAAATGACCTCAGAGACGACTCTTTAAAAAAACAAAACAAATCATCAGTACATCAGTCTCTGTGTTTAATAACTTTACTGCAGCAACATTTCTGAATTCTGCTCTAAATTCAGTTTTAAAGGCTTTAAAAGAAGAAAAATCTCAGAAAACTTTGATTTTTGGCACCAAACTGAAAAGATACCTGTTGTTAACAGTCTTCAGATGTGTCAGTATAAGACAGTAATTTAGTTTTAGCTCCAAACTTTGGCTCTAAATTCAACTTTTTCGGGTTCTCCACTTAAACTTCAAAATAAAGTTCTTTATCATTGGAGCTCATCGTCACCTGAGTATCTGACCTCTGGTGATTCTTGACTCTCTGGGATCCTAAATGAGATCTGTGGGATGTTTGTGTCAGTCACATGACACGGTCCACCTTTGTGTTCTGTTTACTGTTGGAAGACCTTCAAAATATGTCTAAAAAATAACAGCCCATAAATATTAAAATACATCAGGCCATGTATCCTTGTACAACGGTTTTTATAATATTCTACGAATTAGCGCCCCACGAATGACGTTACGTCATTAATATAAAGTTATGTAATAAACGTAAAGTTACTGTGGTTAGGTTTAGGAAAAGAAACATGGTGAGAACGCACCTTGAAATGACTTAAAGTTCACACGGCTCCGAACATGCATCTCCTGAGGAAAAGTCCTGTGTTTTGTGACCCATCCACCGCCCCAACCTGCGTCCTTACCAGACCGCTTCATTCTTTACTCCTTTCAGCGAACTGGTTGAGGTGATTGGAGACTTCCAGATTACATGGGATATGTACAAATTTTGCTGCATTACTTTTTCGTTGGAAATCATATGAATAGTGCATAAGAACAGCCTGCGTCAGGACACGTTTTAAAATTTTTTCTTCCTCTTTATCTTTGAAAAAAAAGATGAATTATTTTCACAATAAAACGCCCACTTTCAAACTATATTTAAAGCAGATTTTAAAATATATTAGATCATATGAAGTATTGCATGATTAGTTTTAGTTAAGAACTTAATTGTATACATTTTATGGAACATACATTTTTGAAGTTAATATATTAAGTAACAGCGATTAACAAAAGACACAAATTGCAAAGTAACAAATAGGTTAGATACATCAAACTTCAAAGACCCAAAATTGGTCTGATATGAAACTTTACTGGAGACGTTTAGTTCCCCATGTTGCTTACGAACTTTTTCTGGAGACAACTTTGAGTAATTGAAACATTTTGGCCCCAAATTAAACAGTTCTGTTCAAATGTGTTTGCAGTTCAGTCACCAGAAGAAAATGTTGGCACTGTACGTTTCTACAAACCACAGATACATCACATCTGTACGTTTCATATGTATCATAATGTTTCTAAAGTGATGTAGTATATGAGCTGACTTTGTCATCAGGAGGTGGAGTTGATGGTGAATGGCGTCACCAGGTGAGACGCCTGTCAAGCTGCAGACCACTGTTCAGACCAACAAACAGCAAAACTGGTTGTTTTCAGTGAGTCATTGCTGCGTTTCCAGCTGTTTTCCAAATGTATCCTCACAGAGCAGTTCGTACGGTATTCTACAAATTAGCGCTCCACGATTGACGTTACATGCTCCTGTAAAGTTATGGAGGATAGGCTTAGGAAAAGAAACATGGTGACAATGTACTGTAAATGACCCAAACTTCAACCAAAATTCACATGGCTCTGAGCGTGCATCTTCAGGGGAAGGTCCTCAGGGAAAGTCTGTGGTTTTGTGACCTACCTTCTGCCCTAACCTGGTGGATGGAACTGCTTCCTTCTTTACTCCCACCAGCACATCGGTCACGTGATCACAGCCTTCTGAAATATGTGAGTTAAACATGAATTACTGGCTCATGATTACATGAGATAAATTTGGGTGCATTATATTTCATAGGAAAACGTACAAGCAATTTATGAGAACAGTCTTTTTGGTTGCCAAATGTGGTTGTTTTTTTAGCAACCTGTCGATGTTTTTCCAGCCGGGATAGGACCATAAAAGCTGGTATTTTAAGCTAAAACGTGACGAAGACGAGTTTCAATGTATCTGCTATGAAAACATACAATCAGAAACGGTTTTCAGAAACGTGAAATTCAAACATTTATTCTTGTGACTGGTTTGGTTTTTGCAGAGTTGATCAAAAACAAATGTTGATGTCAAAGTTTGTGTTTGGCGCATCGTGTGTTGAGTCTTCTCATGTTGCTGACGTGCTTCTGCTTCTTCCTGATTTGTTCACCGACTACATGTTTGACTGTTTTTTTTTGCTGTCTTGTATATTGTTTGTTTACCAGTTGAACTCTTTCGGCACATTTACACACAACTGAAGCTGAGTTTGGTTTTAAAGGAGCAATCCACCATTTCTACACATGAAGCTCAGTTGATCTCGTCGTGGTTTGATCCTGCTCAGCTGTTTAATGTTTCAGAGACAGTGTGTGTTACAAACTGGAGGCTCTGATGAAAGGACGTTATCCAGTTGCATTGTGGGAAATGTAGTGTTTTTGGACTAAAGTCGGGATATCTCATTCTCTGCTGCTCAGATTTAACACCTCTTTTTATTTTTGTGTGTCGTGAGTTTATCAATGTTTTGAGAGTGGAATATCTAATCACTGGAGTATTTCTTTAAACAGGAGCTGATGGTCTTTAATGGTTTCTGATGCTGGCGAAAGCTTGTTGATTTTGTCACTACTTGTTTCCTGACATACTGATAAAGCTTCAAATGTTTCTCGTGACTTTCTCAGACAGTTGTTTGGTTACAGTCTGGTCAGGAAAAGTTGATTTCATGAGAAACAACTTGTTATTTGCACCAAAATTACCCTTTTTCATTGTTTCTTTTTTTAAAGTCAGTAAAAATAATATCTAATCTTACTTTAGCTCAAAAAACTGAAACAAAACCTCAGTTTGGAAGTGACGTTGTCGTTATTGACGGCAGAAAATGACCAGAAATGTGTAAAGCATTGTAGGTTTTAACATGAAAAGGATCCATATGACGAGGAGGAAATGTTTACTGGTTTACTTACTGGTTAACTGGTCTTTAATCCCTCTCTGTGGGTCACACTGCTTCAGATGTGGAGGCTTCAGGCGGATGCAGCGATTGGCTGTCGGAGGGCGTGGAGGGTTAAATCCTCTGGGTCAAAGGTCAGCTGAGTGAATCCGGTCATTCATGCCTCTGTGGGTAGCTGAAAGCCGGACCAGGCTATTTCCTGGAACAGTGTCACAATGCAGAGAATTACTGCTGAGAGAAAATATGACAGTTGTTAATGTCAGCTGTAGAATCCAGAGCTTTAGATGGACATAGAGTCTTGATGAGCTGCGGCTAATGATTATTTTCCTCTTATTGGTTCATCTGTTGGATGGTTTTTGGATGACAGTTTAAACCTCCAAATATTCAGTTTTCTGAGGCAAAACAAAAATCTGAGGCTGTCTAAATAATGTGTTTTTATATAAATTATGAAATATAAATGTATTTAATTCACAGAATATATTTCATTCTCCACAGTCGAGGTTTAAAGACGGGAGCTGCTCCGAGGCCCCAAAAGGCCACACGCTCACTGTGTGTCAGTTATCTGCAAAATTTGATTAACTGCATTTTTAAAACTACATTTTGTGGCTTTGTTTTCATCAGCCGAGCCTCTGACAGAATCTAGTATCAATTATTATTTTAGTTTACACAGTGCTGTGCTGGTTCATATCATTAAATAAAGTTGTGTTCAATTAAATTATCATCAGTGAAAAGATCGTGTTCATCTAGTTTCAGGGCAAATAGCTAAACTGTGCAGTCTGCTGGATTTAACACTGTGGTTGGAAACACTAAGAGGTTCATCTGTCGCTGTCTGCAGCGTAATCTAATATATACACAGTGCATAATCTGCATCTGAGACTTCAAGAGATGAACTTAAATGTCTGGCCAAAATGTTACAGAAGCAGCTTGTGACTGCAGTTGTGGGTTCAATCTCCAGATACATTAGTGTGGAAAAGTGAAGCTGAGGAGCTCCTGAGCAAGGCTTTAACACTCAGCTGCTCTCAGTGTAAATGTTCTGCATAAATCCAACATACGTCTCTGACCCAAACACTGCAGCAACAAGAACAGATTTCCATTCAAAAATATAGTTTAGAAATATTAAATAAAATACAGGATTTAATTATTTTCTACGAGGACTGTGTCCCTGACAGTGTGTGAGAGGCTCTGAGCATTTGCATCCATCAGGCAGCGACAGATACATGAATGTAGGAAAAATGGTCAAATAATAATTATAAAAATTTAGGGAGTCGTGACCTCAATAATCTGCAGCTCAGACACTAAACTGTAGGAAACAACCAACAGTTAATAAAACAGCACACGGGTGGATTTTTGATAATGGAAGATGGTTGATTTAGTGATTAATAATTTATTGGCATTATTTCACTGTTTGTGTTTTTAACTGTCACATAAAAACAGACTGAAATGTTCTGTTTTCCACCATTTCAATCACACAGTGTTTTTCTATATTTTTTTAATAATTTTAGGAGAATTTCTGTTTCTTGTTAATCAGGGTGAAACACAAAATAAAAACATTAAACATTAAAACAATAAACAAAATGAGTCAAATCAGAAAACACAATCTAAAAGTGAAATTAGGAATAAACAGCAGAAATAATATATTTTTTGTTCATAATTCCAGCCCGACATCTTTATTTACACATTTAGGTTTAATATCCAGATTTTATTTGCAGTTTTTAATGATTCACGGGTCGAGCTTTTATTTTGAAAAACAATATTAATAATAATATTAATTATATTAATAAAGAAAAAAAAGAAAAAAATCAGAAATTATTGTGAGAAATTAATAACTCCTCCACATTAGTGCGCAGGCTGTAAGGATGTGTGTGTGTGTGTGTGTGTGTGTGTCTTTACCGTAATGACGCGCACTCGGTGTTTTTTTTTTTTTTTTTTTTTCCATTTATTAACCGTCCGTTGCGATGACTCGAGCAGCACGTGACCACATGTTGCTCAGTGACACCTGCACTCGGAGAGGAGGTGTGTGACGTCAACGTGAAGCACGTGGTTTTCAAATAAATTCAGTCTTTATTTTTTATTTATTATTTATTTTATATAGGCTATATATTTATATATTATTTATTTTTAAAATTTTATTTTACACACATATGCGCAGAGTTTCTGCTCCGCTCAGTGAGTTTTACACAAATGAATGAATGAATGAATGAATGAATGAATGAGTAAGGGACACAGTGACAGGCCGCTGAGGCCGCGGAGTGTTTCCTGCTCGGCCGCCGCTGTGGTCTCATCAGTGCACCGCCTCACACTGATCCCGCCGAGCTGCCGTCCGTTACCGGATGAAGGCTCCCGTTTCCCCCCGAGACACGCGGGTTATGAAGCTGCTGCAGATCACAGCTCACCGGTCACAGTCTGTCTGTGAGTCTTTATGTTTAACTCTGGGGTCTGTGGCTCTGTGTGGTGATGATGATGATGATGATGGTGGTAGTTTGATATTTTACTTTTCTCTCTGTGAATCAACGGACAGAAGTCTGACCTAATCGTGTCAGCCCCCACAGTCTCCTGCTCTAATATAAAATATATAATACAATATCTTGAGCCACTGGAGGGCTGGTTTCAATAAATATTAGGCTAATTTATTTATTTACAGTTTAAATTGGTTTCCATAATGTCGATATATCAAAAAAGAAACACCATTAACGTCGAAAAAACCTAAACTTCTTTGGTTTCTGTTGATGTTGTATTTACACCCTATTTTTAAAGGAAAATATTAAGTGCACATAAAAATATCTTTTCAGCCCTGAGTTCTACCTGCAGGTTTTTCTTTTTAAGGTTGTAAATACTAACAGTGTGTAGTCTGCGAGACAGAAGCCGGGGCAGGATAAGCACAGTAGTAACTGCAGATGAGTCACAGCAGAGTGTCAACAACTTCCTCTGCACAAAATAAACTTTAAATTCAGGACGAAAAAAAATCTGTTCCGGTTATAATACCAGCTACAGTGTTGTTTGTTTACAGAGACACAAATATGTTGTAAAGACCTGCAGGGATCATGTGACGTCACTGACAACGTCACAAGTCATATAATAAATACATATATAAATTAATAATTACATAATAAAAGTAAATTAATGCACAAATAAATGTAATTTTTATCTTTCAGTCATGTCACTAAACAATTAGACTATGATGTCTGAAAAGTGTGTGTGTGTGTGTGTGTGTGTGTGTGTGTGTGTGTAATCAGAAGACTGATATTGATCACATTCAGGTGATCAGGTCACACCGACAGCTGCTCTGAATGTTTCTGTAGTTTCGGCCTGTTCTGATTCATACTGCTCCAAAACACTGGTGGAAGAATCACATCTTTCACTACAGTGTAGAAATACTTTAAACTCCTGCATGCAAAATGTTACTTCAGTAAAAGTACACACATATGATCCAGTAGCCTTGAATGACCAAAAGCAAAAGTATACTCATTATGCAGAAAGGCTGATTTCAGAGTAAAATATTTTATATTACTGAATTATAATTATTGACACAATCAGGGACACATTTTTACTACACAGACAAATTAACCACCTAAAATTCGAAAGACTATTTTAAATGTTATTTTTATAACTTGTTATGTATCTCTGCTACATTTCTATAAAGAAAATATGTCACACAAAGTAAAATAATTCAGAAACTTTGGACCTTTAAACACATCAAGAACTCTGGTCTCACTCCAGTGACATGTTCAGGTAAAATGGGACACTCATGTTTGTTTGTTTATTAAATGGTTAAATCCATTTATCAGTTCACTCATTAAATTATTAATTTAACCTAACAATTCATTTAAAGATCGTCCAGCTCTTCTGCCCGTGTCCTCGGTGCCATATTGTCTATATGAACGTGTGTGTAACACTGATGGTTAATTCTAGGCTGCTGTGTCTACAGTGGACTCACTGCATCATCTTTAATATTTTTTTCAGTGAGAAAAATACTATAAATGTCAGCAATATGACAGGCTGGCAGACAGGAGCATAACTTTTGATTTTATGGCACCTGGTGCCTGAAAACATGCTGGTTTCACTCCAGAAAAAATAATTTAAGCTTAATATTTTGTCCCATTTTAGTTGAAAAGTAACATTTATTGTAAAAATATCTTTATTATGCATCAAACATTTAATCAAATGTAACATATACAATCACTTTTGTTGATAAACCCTTACTGTTTTAACTGCAGTGATCGTATGACCAAAAAGAGAAAATCAACTTCCCACATGGTTTACCTCGTAAGTTCTGGGACCAGTGATTTAATAATTCTTTGCTTGGCTTGTCCTGATTATCACAGATCAATAAACATGATTGTGTCATGTAAAACACATTTGTAGTAACAATGCAACAACATGTTTGACGCTTAAAATATAAAACGTTATTCATCCCATTTTACCTGACGTCTGAAATGACCTGACGTCACCCTGTAAATATACTGACAGACAGAATGTGGATTTCACCAAGGGATCAATACATTTAATATTTGTATTATTAATCTGAACATTATCCATTTAGTATAGTGAAGTTAAGACAATATTTCTCTCTGCGATGAGTTGAAGTGTAACGCAGCTGAAAATCCAAATACTCCAGTGAAGTAAAAGTACCTCAAAACTGAGTAAATATACTTTCCACCTCTGGTACAAAAACACCTAAAGACAATATCTAACTTAAATAACTATACCAAAGAGGCACCAATACATGAGGAGCATGGCTGGATTTCTCTGTTCTGAGGCCCCGGGGCCACAAAAGAACTATGGGCCCCTTTACCCACACTGTAAAATTTTTTGACTGCACATTTACAGTAAATTAGCGGTTACTAGTTGCATTAGTTTCACAGTAAATTACTGTAACTTCTACTGTAAATTATTGTGAAATGACAGCTGTATATTGTGTGATCTGCATATTATTGTGATTTAGCAGCTCTTGTAAAATTACTGTAATTAACTGTAACCTCACAGTTAAAGCCTGTTACATTACTGTGATATAACAGCATGTTCCTGTAAATTACTGTATTTCACTGTAATCTCACAGTTTAACTCCATATATCACTGTGATTCACCAGAGTAATTCTGTATTATTAGTATATTTACCTGCATGAATTTCCCAGTAAGATTCTGAATTTGGTTAAATATCACAGTAAAAGCCTGTGAGGTGACAATAATGTAATTTACTGTGAAATATTACAGTTAATATATTGTAACTTCCTGGAAATTATTTGCTCCTCCCAGTACGCTCTGTGCATTTTGTACATTCTTACTGGGAAATCATGGTCCCATGTTTTTACTGTGTGGTGTTTAGATTTCATTTAAATACATTTGAGGAGTTGGACATAGTATCAGATTAAATGGCGGAGGTATTAAAACTAGATTTCAACACAGAACCAAAGAATAAGTCTGAACGTATTCTAAATTTTTCTTCATTTTCAGATTCAACCCAACAGTTAATGTATCTACATTTCAAAAAATAAAAATAAAAAATATTCAGTGGGGTCAGTGGATTATACTTAAAATAAAGAATGAGTAGCATGGAATTAAAATAAATAAGTTAGAATATCTTAAATAAATTAATTTGACCACTAAATGTCACCACAACTTTGGGATAAATAATATTGGTTCAACTCTGTGGAAATCATGTTGGTTGTACTAATGAAATTGAGTTTGTCAGATTATAAAATACTCCTAGGATTGACTCAATAATGCCAGAGATGGAACAACCTAAAAAGATACATGCGACTTGTTACCTTCATTTTTTTGTAAGTTGAACCCGTGACTTCTCTTTTAATAATATAGTACACTGTAAAAAGAAACTATTTGTATTAACTTGGTAAAAAAAAGTAAGTGTCCATGCTGTCCTAAATTTTTAAGTTTGAATTTCAGAGGACTGGTTGAATAATTACAAAATTACTTCAACTTGTCTTCTCAAATTCAGTCAACTTAAAATTTCAAGGCAGCCCAGACACTAACCTTTTTAAGTTGAAACAAATAGTTTCTTTTTACAGTGTGTACATGTACAATCTGATATATCTTCTTCCATTGATGTTAAAAACACATCAGAGAGTCTCTCTGCGTCACTGACACACTGACATGTTCCTTCATCACCACAAACACACACACTGGAGTTTATTTTGACTCACACACACACACACTGTCCTGCTGACACAAATACTCACTAGAGCAACAAATGTGGATTAATCCGCCGCTGAAAATAGTCCCTGACACAGTCACTATGTCCTCCTGTTTGTTTGATTAAAAACTGCAGCAAAAAAAATAAACTTTACATTTGTGTTTTTAAAGATTTGCATGCAGCAGGTGTGAAGCTGAGAGCCACAGAGTCGGTACAGAACAACACCAAACTGTATCATCTCAGCTGATATTCCACTTCCCTTTTTCACAAACACAACTGTAATGAATCAGTGCACCAGAAAGCGGTTGCAACACAGTGAGGTTAGGGCTCTGTGGGCCCCTGAGGGTCTGGGGCAACCGTGCAGCCTTGACTCAGCTTTCAGTTTCAGATCTCTGCAGTCACTCCTTCAGGTCTGAGCAGTAAAACAAATCTCTCCACATGTTTGCGATTTATTTTCCTGGTGTGCAAATTATATTTTCCCCCAGATTTATTTTAGATGAAGCTCTTATTTTTCTGTCTTGGCTGCGAAATTAAAAGCATAAAGATTAAATCTTTGTTTCAAGTTTAATGTTTAACAAACTGCCTGCACGCACCTGATATGTGATCACAAACTGTGTCCATCTAAAGTGTTGATAAGATAAAGCTTCTGGCAAAGAGGTCAGAAAAACAAATCTGTGTGACTGAGATGAGATAATAAATGAGAAAGATACCGATGTGATTGCTTCTTATTGTTTTCAGTGAGTTGTATGCAGTTTAAATTTGCTGTTGGTAAAGTGCAGAACAGTTGGGTGGTCTGCAGGTGATGCAGGTTTGACACCGCGGGTCTAAAGCTGCAGATTAAGTTGCATTCTGGGAAGTGTAGGATCAAGTGTCTCTACACTCAAAGTCAGTTTAATCCATTTCTTCCATTTCAAAGTCTCATAACTTCTTCTAACTAAGTGTTACACTTAATTATCTCGTACTCTGATGGTGGAGAAAGAATTCAGATCCTTAAACGTAAAAGTACTGACACCACACTGTAAAAAATACTCTGTTACGAGCTGAAGTCCAGCATTAAAAACTCAAACTGTCCCCTGTGACTGATACACTAGTATATCTGATCTCATCAGATGATTGTGCCTCATACATTAATGTAAAAGCAGGATTTTCCAGTTGTAGTTGTTGAGGTGGAGCTGATTTTAAACTGTTAACTAATGATTATTTTTTATTATGGATTAATATGCTGATTATTTTCTCCATTAATCGACTGATTGTTTGTAAAAAAAAAAAAAAAAAATAGTGAGAAATGTTTGTCACAATGACTCAGAGCCCAAAGTGACACCTCCACAGTGTTTGTTTGTTTAACCTCAACACTGTGACTAATACATCACAGTTCATAACTTTATTTTAAGAAAAAAAATTGTGAAGCTGAAACACTAACTGGTTAATGGACTAATGGTTTCAGCTGTAAACTGTTGGGTAGTTTAACTTTTACACTCGATAAAAGATTCCACAGGTTAAATAAATAAATACATTTAAAAATAAAGGTAACAATCTGCATGCATCTTTTTAAATAATTTAATTTATTATTACATTATTTTAGTACATCCGACATAATTTAAATTAAGTTGAACCAACATAATTAATCCCAAAGTCGTGGCAATATTTAGCGACCAAAGTATTTTATTTAAGTTCTTGTAACTTATTTATTTTTAATTCCATCCCACTCAAAAATGTCAAAAATGTTTTGACCAACTTCTTAAAATAAGTCGTCAACTGACTAAAACACTGAAACTAAAATGAAACAAACGTCATTTTTTATGCTGAAAAACATCTTTATTTTATCTGTTATCCACTGACACCATGAATCATTTTATTTTAGAGTGTAACAAAACATTGTAATGTTTTAAACTGGTCATATGTTTTGGGTATAAAAATCTTAATTTGTAGAGTAACTAAATCAGTCAGATAAATTTAGTCAGGTAGAGGTATGAGGTGACGTTTAAAGACACAAGTAAAATACAAGAACCTCAAATTTGTACTTAACTACGTTCAGGACATTTAAAAAAAAAAAAGATTAAAATGTTAAAAATAAGTGGTGTATTAAAGCACAGTTACAGCAACAGAGCTGATGCTTCAGCTCGCAGTGTTCCCACTAATTCTAGCAGTTATTGATCATTAATTAATATAAAATTAATGAATTGATCACCTCTCTGTGTGCTTTGAAACCCTCAGTAAATCTGATACTCAGCAACAAAACTATCGCATAGCAAGGTTCATTTAATGCTTTCGACCATATCACATGATGTTCAGCAGCAGGTTGATAATAATAAAGATACTATTATAATTAGAACTGGTTTTATTCCTTTATAATTCTATTTCCAGTCGTTTCTTTGCTGAGTCATGTTGGTAATTGTCAAATTTTTAACCAAAGAAATCTGTAAAGTTTCTTCAAACCCACATAATCCAAAAAATATAAAAACTTTTTGACTCTTTGCTCCTAAAAAACATCAGAAATGTCTAATTTTATATTAAAAGTAAAAGTATCTCAGTTGGTAATGTTTCTCGTCTGTTAATGTAAAAACTAGCCTGGTTGACTTGACAGTAAAAATGACTTTATTCTGGTTTAAATTAGCACAAATGTCCAGTGAGATCTGATGTGATGAAACACAGCAACATGCAGTTGGTGTTTAGTGTCTGCAGCCTGAACTCTGCAGCTTTAAACTGCTCTGTTTCCCCACAGAGATCAATAAAGTTTCACTGAATCACAGGTGTTGGGTCATGAGAACGTCTCTTATGTTCCTCACGGCCCACAGACACACAGACACACACAGCTCTGTGATCTGAACTGGTTTTACTGGTGTTTAACCAGAGTTAGTGGTCAGTTAAACCTGCTGCTGCCATGTGACCTCAGAGTGGAAAAATAGCAGATTTGAGGCCAAAGAGCAGGATATAAATACCGAAAAATAATTAGGATTAGTGTATAGTGAGACTGTGTGTGTGTGTGTGTGTGTGTGTGTGTGTGTGTAAAGTCTCCATTATTTTCTTCAGCCTCGTCGGGCAGGCTGTCGATCAACTACGATTAAGATCGGGAATGTCGACTGCTTCGTTTTTCTTTCTGCTTTAAACAGCTAATCTGGATTTGATTGGTCCAGATGAGGCCTGGGGTTCCTGCAGCAGTTTGACCGCAGGACACACACACACACACACACACACACACACACACACACACACACAGCAGCAGGAGCTCAGACTGCCCTGTGGTCAGCTAACATTCTTTGTGTTAAACGTAGATTTGAAATGCTACATGTTTATTTAAACTTCCTTTGTGTCTGGTCAAAGTGTCGTTGAGCAAGGCGCTGAACCTCTGTGTCTGTGTGTCTGTCTGTCTGGACTGCAGGGTCACATGATCGCTGCAGTCTGGATCTCTGGACCGTGAACATGAACGTATTCATAGGAAAATAATGCATTAAATGTTCTCTGTCTGATATGTAGGGAAAGAAGGGAGGCAAGTTGACTCCCAAAAACATCTTAAGACTTCTGTAAAATCTATTTTACGAAACTGTTAAATTTGGAGCGGTTTCCAAAACTGCAGGAGGATAGAGCTCATATTAAAGGTCATGTATTGTAAGAAATCAGATTTCCATGTCTTTTTTAAAACTATAAAGCAGGTGTAGGCGCTATATAAATACTGTGAAAGAATCAAAATGCTCCACAGAGAAATGAAGTCCGTATACAAAAAACGTTTGTCTTTAAACGAGCCGTCAGGACTTCTGCAAAGTTGTGATGTCTCAACCAGTGGTTCCCACCTGGTGGGTGGCGTTCCCATTCTGACTCATTAACATGTCAAGTTTGTAAAAAACAAAACAAAACAAAAGAAAAAAAAACACACTTTATTTTTAAGTACAGTGAATTTGCAGCAGAGCTTTTATTTTGAAGTGTTGTTTCCTGCTGTAGAGTGAGTGACTAACGGATAGCTACTTGACAGAGACAGCAGACTAGCTCAACAACATGGCCAAATGCAAGTATAATGCTGAATATATTAAACTGTGTGGACCTTGAACTAATGACTGAGGAGAGATCTGGACCCAAGGCTGAACCAGTTGGGAACCACTGCTCTAAACTGTGCTATGTAAAGGTAAAAAGTGCTGCTACCGTGCTGTTACAGTCATACACTGCCCCAGGAATGAGTCCTGAAACCTGGAAATGAGTTAGCATTTTAGCACTCCTGGTTCCCTCGTCTCACAGACAGTGGGTTTTTGGTTAAGTCTGTAGTAAAACACCCTACTCATGAATTTTGAAGCTTTTATGTGTCTTAACTCTTTGAAACCTGAGCAAATCGGCTTAATTTCTTTTAAAAATACAGGAGCAACCAAAGAAATTACCCCAAAAATGTAGCGAGAAATTAGTAAAAGGAGAAAATTAAAAACAAGACAATTAGTTGCAAAAAAAAAACAAAAACGAAAGAAATGAACTAGAAAGAGTGCTAAAAATACAATAATTCTGTAACATAATTTTAAAATTTAATGATAATTATAAATAAAGTAATCCCGAGCTATTTCTTTTTTCCTGTTTTTTTTTTTTTTTTTTTTTAAATTCTAAATCTATTTTTTCTTTTTTCTTTTTTGCAGCTTGTGGGACATTTCTAACCAAATTGCTCATTGCCTTTTTCCCATTTTCCTGAAAGAAACTGCACCAATTTGCTCAGGGATCAAAAATTTAAATACTTGCGAAAGGCGTCTGAAAGCAACACAAGAAAAGTGATGTTGCTCCAGGTCTAGACTGTTGTGTAGTTTGTTTATAGCCTAATGTTAGCTTGTTACCTCTGGTGATTGCATTCAGACTCAAAAAATCATTAAAATGGTGTTCATTTGTGAAGATTACAAAATGTGTAAGTACCATAAATGTTTGTTCACCACCCCAGCTGACACATGATCGACCCTCAACATTGAAATGTGGTTGAAATGATGTCAGTTGTTGTTAAAATGACATTAACACGTTTTATTCTGTTGGTTGTAAAAAGGTTTACAAAATTCTCCTAAATCAACATTGAAATTTCAGAAAGATTTGGTTCAACATTCAAAACAATTTTGAAACAACATTTAAAGTTTATGAAACAACATAGCAAAATCAACGCTGATTTATCTTTCAAAATCAAAACATAATTCAACAGTGATTCAACCATGGTGTGTGATTCAACATTGAGTTAACCTTAGATTTCCAGCTGGGACAGAGCGTATTTTCTGCAGTAATCCAAAATCCAGTGGAAAAATAAAACTTTTTGACAATGGAACCAGGGCCACGCCAACTTTCACATCGGCCTACAGAAAAATGTCACCCTGGAGCATTTTATTTCCGAGCTGCAAAAACCTTGCCTGGAACCTTTGACCAATCAGAGCAGACTGGGCTTTTTTGGGAGGAGGGTTTAATAAGACAGGTGCTAAAATAGAACGTTTCAGACAGAATGTGAATACAGGTTTATTCAGTACGACCCTCTGACCCGTGACTGAGGCTGCTTTCACACCTGCCCTGTTTGGTTTGGTTCAATCGAACTCAAGTTTGTTTGCCCCCTCAGTGCGGTTCGTTTGGGCAGGTGTGAACACAGCAATCACACTCAGGTGCGCACCAAAACAACCAGACTGAGACCTTCTTGGAGAGGTGGTCTCAGTCCGGTTCCAAAGGAACTCTGGTGCAGTTGGTTTGTGGTGAGAAGGTGTTCCGACCTGGATGTGAAGCAACTGCAGCCACATGACACATTGTTTGGGTTAAACATGAGCATGTTACAGTCCTGGAGGATTATTAATGTGCACCTCCTCCTGTACTGCCTTAATATGCACATTCAGCACATCCAATGCATCAAAACATTGTTTTCTAGTTGGAGCCGCGCCTCGTTTTCAAACTGTATGGTTTGACTAAAATGAACAATGACAGCAATATAGTCCACGATGAGCAGCGCTAAAATCAACCTGCGTAGTTGTCCCTCCATTGTGACATTAGAAAGTGTCACATTTATCTTGCAAGTGTACTCTTCTTCAACGTTTGCTTTACTTCCTGGATTTTTCCCACATGGAAATTCTGACCAATCAAGAGCAGCTTTCTCACACAAGGCATTTGATCTGGTCCTCTTGTAAATGCTGCTGTGAGAACACGAACCACCTCTAGGCAATTATACAACTTTGGAACAACATGAGTCCCTGATTCAGACTAAAGGAGACGACTCTAGGGCTGACAGCAGCCTGAGACTCCAAAGTAGACCTACATGTGATAATAACTTAACCATCTCTATGTCAAGTGAACATCAACCGATGAAGACCATGCAATTTAGGTAAAGCTCCAGGTATATTTTTCATGTGTCTCAAGGAAACTGATCAGTTATACAGTAAAGTTCAGGATTAATCAGTGCTGATTCTCTTTAATAAAACTGAGTTTATTTCAGTTATTTTGGGCCACTTGACTGTAGTTTGATGTATTGGTGGTGTTGTCAGTATTTTTATGCAAATGTGACAATACATGTGGTACATTTAGTAATATTTGTGTGTGCTTCCCTTCAGTCAGGGAAAGCTGTTGATACTACAGAGTCTATATTGGATGGTACATATGATGACGGACGTGAGACATGCTGTTACCACACAGTACATATGACGTAGCGAGCAGTACAGTGTGTTAAGTAGGGAGTTTGTAGTATCTAAGTAAGAACATAACAATTAGAAAGTGGGCCTTTACCATGAAAAGTAAGAGTGTGTGTGTGTTGGTAGGTTTTGGGAGGGGTAGCTGGTGGTTGGTGGTGGGGGGGGTTCATGTGAACGAGCAAGAAAACACTCAACGGGTCGTGAATAATCGTTTTAATGAGTGTGTAAAAGCAGGCGGCTCGGTGAGGGCCTGTCGGGTTAAACAAACTCACCAAATCCGATTGTCAAAGTGCAAAGTGGTGTCGTTTCAATTTGCCCCCCCGTCCTTCCTCCTTCCTCCTTTCCTTCCTTCCTTCCTTGTCTTCAGCCGACCCTCTCCTCTGCCCCACCTCCTCCTCGCCCTGTTCAGTCCTGCCAATTACAAGACATAATAATATTTTCTTAAACCTGGTGTGATCTTTGGTTTTGTTGTTTTAAAAAGCCCGCTGATCTCCGTGCGCTCCGCTGCTCCCCGTCAATGGAGCATCAACAGGGAAGGATCAGCGGCAAGCACTTCCTTTTTATCTGCTCACAGCACCATTTCATCTTTTCACAGCACACAGATATCTTATTAGAGACCATTTCATCTCCACACAGCACCGCTTTCTCTCTACACAGCAGAGTTTTTATAGTTTTACACCGTAAAAAACATCTACCACTAAATTTAGTTTGTCACATTCAACTTAAAAAATGTTTGTTTACCATTTTTAGGCCCATTTCAGAACATCTTAAACACTGAGTTAAATGATTTAAAGCTAAATGCTAATAAAGCTCAAATTTTCTATGTAAGTGTTAGCTTATTTATTTATATGTTACATGCATGGCTAAACTCAACTTTAAAGAATATTACACATTGAAATCAAAAATTTATTTTTAGAGATGTTCAGATGAGTCACAGGTGTTTATCTGGGGAAAAAAGAGCTTTCAACCATTCAAACATTTTATTTTTAGAGCTTTCACCCTATCAGTCGAAGTGGTTTGCTCAGTTGTCATTTTAGACTGTGAGACGTGACTGAAAGTTGTGGCAAAGACTTTTGATTATCAAGGTCAAATTTATGTTTTGTTTAGGTTAGGTTTCAGCTACAAGCAAGGTCTAAATGAACTAAAACTGTAAGCTAACACACACCAAGCCATTAGCCAGTAAACAAAAGCTGTTAGCGAACCCACGTCAAACACATTAGCTGCTGAACTAAGTCAAACTGATTTAGCTGCTTATCCGAGCTGGGGTGGCAGTAGCTCAGTCCATAGGGACTTGGGTTGGGAACCGGAGGGTCGCCTGTTCGAGTCCCCGTCCGGACCAAAATATGGAGCGTGGACTGGTGGCTGGAGAGGTGCCAGTTCACCTCCTGGGCACTGCCGAGGTGCCCTTGAGCAAGGCACCGAACCCCCCCAACCACGCCTGACCAAAGGGCAGCCCCCTCACTCTGAGATCTCTCCATTTAGTGCATGTATAGGTCCTGTTTGTGCATGTGTGTGTCTTTCAGACCTGTGTGTAATTGACAAGCAAGAGTGAAAACATTGAATTTCCCCTCAGGGGGATTAATAAAGTAAATAAACTTAAACTAGAATAAACTTAAACTAACATTCAACCAAACTGTTGTGGTTGCTAACCTGAACTCACATTCCACCAAACAATTTTCGTGGCTAACCTGAACTATTTGCAAACATTCCACACACTTGTTTTAGCTGCTAACCTGAGCTAACATTCTACCAAACTGTTGAACTGCTTACCTGAGCTATTAGCTAACAGTCCACTAAACTTGTTTAGTTGCTAACCTGAGATATTAGCATACGTTCCACCAACCTGTTTTAGCTGCTAATTTATTGTCTATCTCTTTATAAGTTGGAAAATGACCGAAATAAACTAAATTAACTGTTTTAGCTGCTAACTTGATCTTTTAGCTAATGTATTGACGAGGCTTGCACACCGGAGTCTTGATTCAGAGTGTTTTTATTCGTGGCTCTTTCCACATATGTCACTAGGATGGCTTGACAACCTTACGCTACTGCCACCTACTGGTGCAGCGGTATAACAACATGAACTGATATGGCATGTATTTGTCATATCAATACAGCTAACCTGCCACCAGACTGTTTTAGCTGCTTACCTGATCTCTTAGCTAACATTTCACCAAACGTGTTAGCTGCTAACCTGATCTCTTAGCTAACATTCCACCACACTGTGTTAGCTGCTTACCTGATCTTTTAGCTAACATTCCACCAAACTGTGTTAGCTGCTAACCTGATCTTTTAGCTAACATTTCACCAAACGTGTTAGCTGCTAACCTGATCTTTTAGCTAACATTTCATCAAACTGTGTTAGCTGCTAACCTGATCTTTTTGCTAACATCCCACCAAACTGTTTTAGCTGCTTACCTGATCTTTTAGTTAACATTTCACCAAACTGTGTTAGCTGCCAACCAGAGCTATTAGCTAACATTCCATCAAACTGTTTTAGCTGCTATCCTGATCTTTTA
This sequence comes from Epinephelus lanceolatus, assembly GCF_041903045.1. Classification (NCBI taxonomy): domain Eukaryota; kingdom Metazoa; phylum Chordata; class Actinopteri; order Perciformes; family Serranidae; genus Epinephelus; species Epinephelus lanceolatus. The sequence continues at coordinate 40,188,039 of NC_135748.1, forward strand.
GCTAACATTACACCAAACTATTTTAGCTGCTAACCTGAGCTATTAGCTCACATTTTACCAAACTGGGTTAGCTGCTAACCTTCTTTTAAAAATCTTTTTTTAAATGCTAAAAAAACATTAACCTACTGCTTATTTATTGTCAACCTCTTGAGTATTAGAGTTTGAAAATGACTAAACTAAACTGAACTAAACTTAATTAAAGCTAGCAGTCAACATTCCTGAGCAGTGTTGCCAATTTCTTTTCCAATAAATATAGCTAGCATTCGCTTTAAAAGGTAACAAAATATCAGCATCATTTTTTTAAAAAAATAAAACAGATAACATGCTATGAACCTAGAGTTGCCACCCGTCCCATTTTTCCCAGAATTGTTCTCTTTTTTCATCAGCTGTCCCGGGAAAAAAAAAAAATCTCTCCCGGGACACAATTTGTCCCGTTTTTTGGGGAAAATGCAGCAGCAGCAGGCCAAGGAGTCCATCCAGAACGACGCATAGTGCGTCCAAATTCACACCTGTTCTTCTCTATGGTTTTTCTCCGCGACCGTGCGTCATAGCAAGAAGCCACGCATATCACGTGAAACAGCGGAATCGTAGCTTTCCGAATGTTTTCACAGCGAAAGAAAATGATAAAGTTACACTAAAATTATGTAAAACAGAGCTTTCATACAGCTCTGCACACACATTACTCTTGGATGGATTACTTGCGAATGCAGCATCGCACAGAAATGCCACGCATATCACATGAAAGCGCAGGAGCAGAGCTTTCCAATGATACCACACATCATTGTGCTGTCATCCCATCACGCTATAAATACAGATTAATTGTCTACCAAATAAAATCCTGACGAATTTCTTTACAATCCATTATACAGATCTTGTTATCAGTCACTTCATATAGTGAGGAATATCGTATCTTACCACGTCATAGGCTTGTGTGTGTTTCTCCCTGTCTATCCACATTTGTAGTCCGGCTTTCAAGATGCAAATATCTCCATATTGTCCAGTTGACACGCCATCAAACTTTGTAACTTTTGCCCATTTTTTTTTTTTTTTTTACTGCAATCAAAGTGGCAAATATTATCTTGGAGGACATCATTGCACTTGGTTGACTATTTTTCTATGATCTTAGATGTAAATATTGCATGTTTCTTTCAGATAAAACACATTTCTGACTTGTGAATGAGTCAATGGAATTTCTTACAATAATGAAAAAATACTGTCAATCATGTCCACCTGGCACAAACCACATGTTTTGGACAGCTGTGAAGTGACAGAATGTCCCAGCATCATGGTTCTTATATTGCCAGATTCCAGAGAGTCTCCCCTCTTCATATATGGCAGAATATGTCAACTTCCAACTTGCTATGCTGAGATACATGTAAAAATGTAAGAATTTAGTAACACAGATTTGTTTTTTTCATTGATATAAAAATTAATATAAAATACAGGCACATAGAAGGACATAGAATGATAGCAAATCTGGTCTCCTATGTCTGAATTTCATGTTCATTGGTCAGTCTGAACTGGTAATAATGGCCGAGCCCTCCGCCTCAAACATTTGGTCGAGTGTCCCTTTTTTTCACAAATCCAAGGTGGCAACCCTATATGAACCATAGCCCTGTCTTTTTTTCTTAACCCAAAATTTCCGCCTTTACTCTGCAAACTATAACATAAAATCCGTGAGCAACACATTCAATTATAAACAAAACATTATACTGTAAGTCCATGTACACATATTTCTCATTTCCTTTTACATGCTCTTTACAATCTTTTTTTTTTTCACATTTCCTCAATCAGTCTTTTTGGTTTCTCTATCTGCCTCTTAGGGCGTTCTCTCAGTGTAGTATCACTGCTCTTGGTTTCTTTCATACCTGTTTCCTCAGACAGGATTATCACATCCGGTTGTTTTGTCACATTTGGTTGTTTTGTCATGTTCAGTTGTTCGCTTTGTCCTTGAGCTGCCATGTCCTTGGTGTTATTATCCATACTCTCGATATTCCTCTGAGGCACCTTGAACAGGTGTCTCCTGTTTCGCCTTAGTGTCAGCCCATGCTCTGTGATGACCTCATATGACCATGGTGTTGTCTCTTTAATCACTGTGGTCCCCACTGTCCATCACATCTGACCTGCACAATTTCCTCTTGGGCTGGAGTTTCAGTGGCACTGCTGTTCTGTTGTAAGCATTGATCTGACACTCTTTAGGAATGCTTGACACACTGTGCTCCATCCTCAGTTTTACTGCTGGTCCTCAGCTTCCTTTTCATGAGCATCTCTGCTGGTGAAAGTCCATTCTCCAATGGTGAGGGTCGGTAGTTAAGAATAGCCAGATACAGGTCCTCACCGTTTTCTATGGCTTTTGCTCCGCCTTCCCGTTTGATTGCAGGTAAAGGGGGCTCGAAGTTATGTGCTCAAGACCATAAGTCTCTGGAAACTCCTTGTAACTCTGGCTACTGAATTGAGGCCCATTGTCACTTATCACAGTAGATGCAACCCCATGTCGTGCGATTATGGCCTTCGTGTGTGCAATTACATGTTCTGCCGTCGTGGTGGACAGCTGACAGAATTCTGGGTAATTGCTGTGGTAATCAGTCACAAGTAGGTAATCCTTGCCTTTCAGCTGAAATAAGTCCATTCCAACTTTTTCCCATGGCTCTTGTGGTTTATTAGGTGGCGTCATTGGCTCCTTAGGCTGTTGATATTGATGTTGCTGGCAGACCTCACAGCATTGCACCAATGTCTGAATGTCTCTATGCATGATCAGCCAATACAGAATATCACGTGCACGTCTCTTACACTTTTCAATACCCAAATGTCCCTCGTGCACTAACTTCAGCATCTGTGATTTCATGGAGGTGGGGACTATTATCTGTGTGCCCTTTAACAGAACCCCGTCCACCACAGATAACTCACCCTTAAAGTGCTGGTATGGCTTGACTAGTTTCACTTTGCCAGGTAAGCTAATCTGTTTGATCACACTCTTAAGTGTTTCATCCTCCTGAGTTTCTTTAGCTATTTCTGTCCATTTTGCTTTTGACACTGGCATTTGTGTTCTGACATAATCCACATGGATTTGCACATCATCCTCAGTAGTTCTTGTGTCATGCTGTAAACTGGCCCTGCTTAATGTATCAGCTACTATTAAGTGTTTGCCAGGTGTGAACTCGAACTTCAAGTTGTACTTTTGGAGATGTAGCATTAGACGCTGTATACGTGGTGGCGCATCTCCTAGTGGTTTCTGAGATATGGCTATTAGAGGTTTGTGATCTGTCTCTAAAATAGCTGACCTCCCATATACGTACTCATGAAACTTCTCACAGTCGTACACTGCCCCTAGTGTCTCCTTTTCTATTTCTGTGGCTCTGTGGTCCACTGCCACACTGTGTCTGTCTCTAGCAGGCTTCTCAGTGCCCTCATGTTTGATGATAAGTTAGGAATAAATTTCCCTAGGTAGTTTACTAAACCTAAGGCTCTTTGCAGGTCCTTCTTGTCTTCTGGTATGGGCATTTTTGCTATAGCTTGGATGTTCTCTGGGTCTGGCTGCACCCCACCTTCTGATAGATTTTCCCCCAGGTAAGTTATGTCACTCACACCAAATTGGCACTTCTTTTTGTTCAGTTTTAAACCTGCTTCTTGTGCTTTGTTGAGCACTTTTTGAAGCCTGACATCATGTTCCTGTTTCGTGCGACCCCAGATTACCACATCATCAATGAATACACCAACCCCTTCTATTCCATCAAACAGCTGCTGTATAGTTTTGTGGAATACTTCGGGGGCAGAACTTATACCAAAAGGTAGTCTTAAGAAACAATGCCTCCCGAATGGTGTATTGAATGTGCATAACTTGGCACTCTCTTCATCTAGCACTATTTGGTAGAAACCAGATGAGGCATTGAGTTTGGAAAAGTAGCGTGCTCCACTCATAGCACTGGTTATGTCTGATTTGGTTGGTAACCTGTAATGCTCGCGCTGAATCCCTTTATTTAAATCCTTGGGATCTATGCACAATCTTGGATCACCATCTGACTTTTCTAGTATGACTAGGGAATTAACCCATTCTGTTGGCTCATCAATCTTCCTGACAATGTTTTCTTCTATCAGGGTATCTAGCTTTAACCCAGTTATTGGCTTCTGCTGTCTGCTTTTGTGTCAATTTCTCTGTGTTAATGACATGGACTCTTTTATTAGTCCTAAAGCTATGCAGGCTTTCAACCCCAGTAGTGCTTGCCTTTTCCCATCTACAAGGAACAAAAAGTACATTCATATTCTTACCATTGCAAGATAGGTTAGCTCTACACACTCCCTTTGTAGGTATAGGCTTGTCATCATAAGTTCTTAGATTTACCTTTTTAATCACGCACTTTGGGCTTTTTTCTCAGTCTGTAAAAGTCTTTTATTGGCAGGATATTTACCTGCGCCCCTGTGTCCAGCTTCAGTGAAACATCTGTGCCGTTCACATCCACATGTGCTATCCATTCGTCCTCTTTGTCACTCTCTTTATCCACGAGCTCGACTGTATCCACGAAGAACGGTGTCTCATCCTCAGCACGGCTGCTGTCACTCTTGTTCTCCACAAGCTGCACTTTCTTCTTTGTGAAGCAACATTTGGCAAAGTGATTTTTACCTCTGCACTTTCTGCAGTCCTTCCCGAAGGCTGGGCACTGTTTAGGCGTGTGCCTGTTGCCACATCAATTGCAGCCCAAGCTCTCTTGCTGTTGAAGCGCTTTTCTGTTAGACTTGACGTTGCTTTTTCTCTTTCCTTTCAGCCGTACAGCATCCACCTCAGCTGTTTCGGGCGCGGCGCCGTTGTCAAAAGTTTTTATTTGCATCCTTGTGCTTTCAAACATTTGGCAAATTTTTATTGCCTTCTCTCACGTCTAACATCCGTGTCTTTAAGAAGTTGCATCCTCATGTTCTTGTCCCTCACTCTAATCACTATTTGATCTCTGATCAGGGATTCACATAATGTCCCGAAGTTACACGAATGACTTTTTAGCCCTAAATCCATGACATACTGTTCAATTGACTCCGACTCCTTTTGGAGACGACTTTTGAAAACATACCTTTCGTAGATCACATTTTTCCTCAGTGTGCAGTACTAGTCAAATTTTGTTATTACAGCCTCATAGCTGTCTTTTTCCGCGTCCGCAAAATCAAACGTGTTGTACACATCCAGTGTGGCGCGTCCTGCTACCGTTAGCAACAATGCTATTTTCCGCTTTTCTTCGTCGTCTTTTAGACCCATAGCAAGAGTATACAGTTCAAAACTTTGCTTGAAAGCTTTCCAGTTTTCATCAACATTCCCAGTCAACTTTAACTTGTCTGGCTGACGAAGGGAGTTCATATTCTCCTGGTACCATTTATTGACGAGGCTTGCACACTGGAATCTTGATTCAGAGTGTTTTTATTCGTGGCTCTTTCCACATATGTCACTAGGATGGCTTGACAACCTTACGCTACTGCCACCTACTGGTGCAGCAGTATTACAACATGAACTGATACTGCATGTACTTGTCATATCAATACAGCTAACATGCCACCAACCTGTTTTAGCTGCTTACCTGATCTTTTAGCTAACATTCCACCACACTGTGTTAGCTGCTAACCTGATCTTTTAGCTAACATTCCACCACACTGTGTTAGCTGCTAACCTGATCTTTTAGCTAACATTCCACCACACTGTGTTAGCTGCTAACCTGAACTTTTAGCTAACATTCCACCACACTGTGTTAGTGGCTAACCTGATCTTTTAGCTAACATTCCACCAAACTGTGTTAGCTGCTAACCTGATATTTTAACTAACATTTCACCAAACTGTGTTAGCTGCTTACCTGATCTTTTAGCTAACATTCCACCAAACTGTTTTAGCTGCTTACCTGATCTTTTAGCTAACATTCCACCACACTGTGTTAGCTGCTAACCTGATCTCTTAGCTAACATTCCACCACACCGTGTTAGCTGCTTACCTGATCTTTTAGCTAACATTTCACCACACTGTGTTAGCTGCTAACCTGAACTTTTAGCTAACATTCCACCAAACTGTGTTAGCGGCTAACCTGATCTTTTAGCTAACATTCCACCAAACTGTGTTAGCTGCTAACCTGATATTTTAACTAACATTTCACCAAACTGTGTTAGCTGCTTACCTGATCTTTTAGCTAACATTCCACCAAACTGTGTTAGCTGCTTACCTGATCTTTTAGCTAACATTCCACCACACTGTGTTAGCTGCTAACCTGATCTCTTAGCTAACATTCCACAACACCGTGTTAGCTGCTTACCTGATCTTTTAGCTAACATTTCACCACACTGTGTTAGCTGCTAACCTGAACTTTTAGCTAACATTCCACCAAACTGTGTTAGCGGCTAACCTGATCTTTTAGCTAACATTCCACCAAACTGTGTTAGCTGCTAACCTGATATTTTAGCTAACATTTCACCAAACTGTGTTAGCTGCTAACCTGATCTTTTAGCTAACATTCCACCACACTGTGTTAGCTGCTTACCTGATCTTTTAGCTAACATTCCACCACACTGTGTTAGCTGCTTACCTGATCTTTTAGCTAACATTCCACCAAACTGTGTTAGCTGCTAACCTGATCTCTTAGCTAACATTCCACCACACCGTGTTAGCTGCTTACCTGATCTTTTAGCTAACATTTCACCACACTGTGTTAGCGGCTAACCTGATCTTTTAGCTAACATCCCACCACACTGTGTTAGCTGCTAACCTGAACTTTTAGCTAACATTCCACCACACTGTGTTAGCGGCTAACCTGATCTTTTAGCTCACATTTCACCAAAGTGTGTTAGCTGCTAACCTGATCTTTTAGCTAACATTTCACCAAACTGTGTTAGCTGCTAACCTGATCTCTTAGCTGGCATTCCACCACACTGTGTTAGCTGCTAACCTGACCTTTTAGCTAGCATTCCACCACACTGTGTTAGCAGCTAACCTGATATTTTAGCTAACATTCCACCAAACTGTGTTAGCTGCTAACCTGATCTTTTAGCTAACATTTCACCAAACTGTGTTAGCTACTAACCTGATCTTTTAGCTAACATTTCACCAAACTGTGTTAGCTGCTAACCTGATCTTTAAGCTAACATTCCACCACACTGTGTTAGCGGCTAACCTGAACTTTTAGCTAACATTCCACCAAACTATTTTAGCTGCTAACCTGAGCTATTAGCTCACATTTCACCAAACTGGGTTAGCTGCTAACCTTCTTTTAAAAATCTTTTTTTAAATGCTAAAAAACATTAATCTACTGCTTATTTATTGTCAACCTATTGAGTATTAGAGTTTTATAAGTTTGAAAATGACTAAACTAAACTGAACTAAACTAAACTAAATCTAGCAGTCAACATTCCTGAGCAGTGTTGCCAATTTCTTTTCCAATAAATATAGCTAGCACTCGCTTTAAAAGGTAACAAAATATCAACATCATCTGCCATCAGTATTTTATGTCAAATTGACATTGGCATTAGTCGTGTCCAGACATTGAATTTTGGTCCCCCGAGGTCACAACCTAAATTTAGCCAAATATCAGTGACTAACAATGCCGGTGGCCCGCTGGGTGAAATGTTTACTTTGGGTTTGCAAGTCAAATTGGTCAAATATTTTTGGGGGGTGCCCCAGTATCCCTCCAGGTCAAGAGCGTAAGGCTGAGTCACAAAGACCGGCCTGTCTGTCACTATTAATAAAGCGTTAAAAAAATGCCAATAAGTTAATAAATAAATGGTCAAATTTTTCAGACATGAAATATAAACTATTATAAAACCATCAGTAGCCTGTCTGCCACATTAGATTTGTCCATCATCCATTACCTACCAACTGGATCTGCACTGTGTTTTTCCATAATGGAGAGAGAATTAATTTCTTGTTTGATATAAAACGAGACGCTGAAATAATCTGACCACAGAATCAACACCAGATTAACATCCAGAGAGTTTTCAAACAGAAAAGTCAGACAGAGGATCAGCAGTAAAGCAGCCGGTCGATGTGACACAGAAACCAACAGCAGATATAATGAGGTGTAATATAAATCTGCCAACACACACCAGCAGCCTCTGCCTGCTCTATAGTACTGGCTGACTGTGTGTGTGTATGCGTGTGTGTGTGTTTGTGTCTCTGTGTTGTCGTTGTGTTTGCCGACTGTATGGCTAAACAAGGCCTGGTGTGTTTAAGTGTGTATTTTTAGCTAAGCAGGGCTCAGTGTGTATCCTGTGACCAATATGGTGGAGTACACCAAACACATACACAGAGATACAAACACACACACGCAGATATTTACAACAGTTAAACAGTTTTTACACATTTAAAAACACAATTTGTCTTAAGATCCAAAATAATCTGTAAACTTTAAGACTATAAGTAAAGTCTATAAGTAGTAGGGGGTTTATTTTTAAATTAATAGTCAGATTATGGATTTATTTTACGATTTAAAACATCCTTCCCTTGCAAAAAAAGCACATGATGGCTGTCATGTAGCTCCAAATTTGTTGATTTCTAATTATTTATTTAGACAAACTGAAGGATTAAGTAGCTTGTTCCTGTATGAGCTGAGAAAATTCCACTCCACTTGTGATTTTTGGATATTACAAAATGTAAAACATCACATTCACACATGGTGAAACAGCAGTTTCATATTAAAATCATACATAAAACGACATTAAATTATCATTAACAGGCAAATGTGGTTTATCACACATGTAAAACAGCATTTCACATGTGTTGGATTCACACACAGGCCTTTATGTGGTCTGGGACATTTTATATGAAGTATGTTTCACATGAAAACATGAATTTCACATGTGCTTGTTTTATAGGGGAAATTTAAAATGTCTTATATTATAGATTTCCATATGTAAAATGTAGAGTTTTATGGTTTTATTATATAACCATGTAAATATAGTTCCAAATATATGTTTTATATTATATTTTATAGTATTTATCTATTTGTAATGATTTTCTATTACTATTTTATTATTTATTTTTGTCAGTATTATATTTATTTATCCATTTTTTACTATTTTATTAACACAAAGCATAGCAAAATGAAACAAATAAAATGAAGAAACAAACAAACATTGTTTTTAGACATTCCACATTTAAATGATTAAATTTCACATGTCCTTTTATTTTAAAATAGATTTCTAAACTATACATTTCTACAGCTTTTGCCAATTGAGATCCAAAATTAAATTTGTAATTGGTATTAAAATGGGGAATGACAATAGGAATGAAAAACATTGCGGAAAAATACTAAATAAATGAATAAATAAAATGAGGCTATATGAGTGTAATTTTTAAGAGCAGGATTGTAAAGAGCAGTGTGCATATCTGTCTGTTTTACATTCTATAAACTAAATATAAATATAATATATAAATATAAAACTAACACTACAGTGAAAGCAAAATGTGCGTCTGTGATTCCTCTGCACCGACACCATAAACTTTGCTCCTGTAAATGGAAACAGCAGGTAAAACATTTCAAACTCCATCAGCAGCTCACGGACGCTGCAGGTGCATGAAGCCATTTCATTAAAGGGACATTTCGCTTTATTTCTGCCCCTCCTGCTGTTGGGCTCCCCTGTGTGTCAGCAGCAAAGAAAAGAGAAGAGGGTGGTCCTCTGCAGGCGCTGACACTTCTCCTCCTATAGACTTCCTGTTGTAGATTCTTTACTGTAATTGAGTGTAATTATAACAGTGTGAACACATCGTGAATGGAGTCGTTGGTAATGTATAAAACATGTGCTCTATTCAGCAGCATATGTGGCCTATAAATGCTGTGACACATCAGGCCATCAACACTTTGATTACTCTGTACTTTATATCATGTAGAAAGATTTAACTGCATTATTCATTTTGTTTCTGTTTCAGTATTCAATCAATCAATCAATCAATTTTATTTATAAAGCCCAATATCACAAATCACAATTTGCCTCACAGGGCTTTACAGCATACGACATTCCTCTGTCACAGCGGATAAGGAAAAACTCCCCAAAAAAAACCTTTAATGGGGAAACATAACATTCATAACAGGTAATCAATATAATATGAGGCTATTGATCCATGGAGACAAAAATCATCATGTAGCAGCTACAACAGTCCGAAGAGGACGGAAACAGATAAAGGACAAAATATAAGATAAGAAATGTATATATTACAATATTCAGGCAGTAAACATGAATTCAACCATGGCTCCTACTTTTTCAAATCAGTGTTGTGTTGTAACCTCAACAGCAGCCACAGCCTTATTTCCATAGTTAAATAATAATATCGTTTGCCTTAGAATATTTTATAAAACTAATATTTATAAAATAGGATTAATGTCTAATATTTGATGTTGGTCAACAGCCTGTAATTAATGACAGCTTTAATGCATAAAAAATAAAGTGATGACAAAACAGTAAACAGGAAACACTGACAGATAATTGAGAAGATTAATAAATGTATAAATAAATAAATAAATTACCAGTAGAAGCTTTTGGATTATTCATCCAAACAATCCAAATACCCATAATTTAATTTTATATGAATTAATAACCAAACACTGACAGAACCATTCAGCAATTTAATTTTACACAGTGATGTGTTTTACTTAAAAAATGTGGCAATTTTCACACATATTCACACAGAATTTTAATTGATATTAAATAATTATCACCCTACAGAAATTTATTTAACTGTCATATATGTAAATATATATAAAAAACCATATATGTGACAGAGGGAGTAATTTGTTTAACAGCCAATTAAAGTGTATATATATATATATATATATATATATATAAATACTGTCAAAATACATAATAAAAATATATATAAAAACATCAATATCAAAAACATACATCACATATATATTGACAAAGATACAATTTATATAAATATACAGTTTAACTATTTCTGTGATATACCTTTAAAATTCCCTTTTCTACCTTTATTCTTCATCTTTTTTAAGCTTTTTTCTTTTTAAACTTATGACCAGAATTTTGTAGTTTTATTAAGTAGAAATTGACAATAATGGCATGTTTACAGAGGCCTTCATTTTGTTTCTTATTTTCTTTTATAATTCAAGTTTTTATTGGTTTGAAAGGCTCGCTACATGGTTTACACATATTATTTCACGGGCATACAACAATACAAGGCCCGTGTTTTTTATAATATGGAGGTGGGCTGCAGTACATAAAGAAAAATTAATAATAAAGTCTTTATATGTCACACATATGTCCGCATACATCACTCCACAGGGTCACACAATCACAGAGCAGTATGTTGTAATACTGTTTCAAATGTCTTAAATTAATCTGTGTAGTTTCAAATTTTCAAGCTGCCACTACTTTAAAAGCTGCAGAATTTTAGTTGCATCATTTAGTCGAGACAGAGATCCTGTATCTTGCAAATAATTGGACCAATCAAGCCCTCAGAAAGATATTTGCTTTTATATTCTTCCTTGAAAACCATTTTACTGAAGCTTTTAATCTGCTGGTAATTAACTTAAAATATTACGACTAAGCTGATGGTGTCATTTTATCTGATAGCTGATATCATCCAGCTCTGATATGAAACCGAACTGTCCACAGCTGCAGGAAAAACAGCTGGCAAACTGTTGGATTTTGTTTATCAAATATATATGGAGCAGGTACATTTAAAACTGGATGAACTGGTTGTGACGGGACATTTTGGTGACCGTTGCAGCGCCTGAACTTCTTAATTCACAACTGAAATCCTGTCTCTTCTGACGAGCAGCAGCGTTTCTCTCTGCCAGCCTTTGTCTGCAGTCTATTTTCTCCTGCCTCTCTGTGGGGGAGGGGAGGGGGGGATGGAGATGGAGGAGGGTGATGGGTGGTGGTTTGTTGCCCTCAATATGTTGTGATGGAAGACTTGGTTCTCCAGAAGGAGCGTCCGCCTGGCCAGACAGGGACCATCATTGATCTGTTTGGCATCAGGCGTCTCCACAGTGCTGATCAGGCTGCAGAGAGTCGGGCTCTGTTCACACTGCAGCTGACAGTCCACACACACACACACACACACACACACACACACACACTCGCCTCTCTGCTGCTCATCATGCCCACATTTAATGTTGATCTGCTGCGTGTGAACAGCAAAAAGCTGCACAGAGTGTATGGAAGTGACGGTTACACGGAGAGGTGTCCTGATATATGAAAACAGAGAGGATGATGGGAAGCAGAGCGCTGTTTGCTTTCCAACAAGTCCTCCAAACTAAACCATCAAATACGCAGTCTAGCTTCCAAAGTGACCCACAGGAGCGTTTTCTGACAGGAAGCTGCAAAAACATAACTGCAGTTTGGCTCCTTTTCCAACACCACTGAGGCAGAGACGACTTCATAACTTCAACACCATGGCAACAAGCGTGTCCCAGCCGTGTGCAACACTTTTAAGTGTTCCCTGGAAACAGTTTCAGTTGTTGTGTGGTGCAGCACGTTTCAGTTTTGCTTTCTGTATTTGCAGCTTTGTGTTGTAAATTGGTGAAGATGTTGTCTTAATTTGCAGTGTGCTGAGCCCTCAGGGCCACCGTAGTTTTGGGATTTGCCAGCTGTATGGTTTTGGTACCTAAAACTACTTTGTTCATGGAGTTTGTAACCACTGATGCTTTTAATAGTGCGTCCCTGTTTTGTTTGTATGAAATGTGCTGATACTTTCATGCTGTTCCACTGAACCACAGGTGGTGGCGATAACATGCTAAGACAACCTGGTCTCACTCTGAAGTCGTCGAAATCTGATCCTTGGGCAGTGACTTGCGGAGTCAGACACTGACGAAAAACCTGTCCTTTAATGTAGGCATGAAATGTGGCCACTCGCCAATGTAGTTAAATGCAGTCAGCAGCGTCAGGGGGAAACATGGCGGGACAAGAGCAAAAGTTAAGGTGGCGAAAGTCTGATTAGGGTGGGAGCGGTGGTGATGGGTCCAACAACCACCGACTTTCACCCGGGAGGCCAGTGTTAATGGCGTGTAACATTATAAAGCCAAACCCTTTTTTCCTAAACCTAACCACATGTTTGTTGTTGAAGGAAAAAAAAACTTCAATTCATGGTGTTGCACCAATGTAGTGCTTTTATTTTGAAAGCGACTGTATGCAAACTGTATACTTCCTGTGAAAACAGAAGTGTATGTTGAAAACAGACAACACATGTAACAGGCTGAAGTTGACACGGCGTCCCAGAACGTCAACAACCAACAAATTTTAATGATGGATGAAAGTTTCAGACTCAGTGTGCAAACATGATTGACACAACGTGAAGTCGTATTTATTTTTAAAAGGGTTTTTCTCGAGAGACGTGTGTTTGGAACTGTGTAAACTCTGAGACATTTTAATGATGTCCCCACCATGTTTTTTCCCTAAACCTAACATATGTAACTTTATGTTAATTAGGTAACTTTACCTTAAGGACTAAACATCATTTGTGAGGTGCTAGTTTATAGGATATCATACAAATTTTTGTGTGTGCTTTTTCGTCGGATATCATATGAACTGTTCTATGAGGCTACGCTGCTATACGACACTGTGAAAGGAGCCATTCTGTATAATTAGTACTTTTACTTTTCATACTGTAAGTAGATTTTGTTGATAACACTTCTGTATTTTTACGTCAGTAACATTTTGAATTCAAGACTTTTACATGTAATTTAACTTGGAGTACTTTTAGAAAAAAGTATCTGAGCACTTTTTCCACCACTGTACAGCCTTCTTCTTTTTAGGCCATCGGCTCGGCCTGGTTTTACTCCCAGGCTGTCGAAATATGCTGCGTGGGCAGTGACACCCTTTAGCGTCTGTTTGAGACGTATCAGGGGTCTCATTTATAAACATTCTCTGAGGCTTGGAAGAGGTGTACGCCACTTTCCATGCGACAGTTGTGATGCACAAAAACAGACTTGATGGAAGAAACTTTAACCCATGCTTACAAACATTTTGGAGACGGGACATTGATGACGCAGATGGTGAGGCGTAGGAATTGTTAAATATTTTTTGGTGCACACCATTTTTGGCTTTTGTTCGTACATACATTTTAAGTATGGATCCTACACACTGTTTTATAAACAAGACACTTCCAACCAACTCCAATAAAGACCCATCCGTTTCATTATTAGTTGAGCAATGAGCAACGACTGTAGGACACATATTGAAAAGGTCGACCTTGGGCAGCAGGAAGGAAGGTGGATGGCCCCAACAAGCACAGGACCTTGACTCAGGAGACCGGTGTTCATGTCCCATATGAAACTTAAACTCAATGTTGAATTATAAACATATACAACCCAAAAGGCTGTAAATATACAATACTTCATGTTGTGTTGAAGTCAGCTGTGTAAGAAGATGGAACAAAATCCACCCCATTGTTTTCTATGTGGCTGACGCCAGGAAACGCAATGTGTCACTTTTAACAAAAGCAGCAATTTAGTCAAATTTCCCATTAAGCAACGTGGCCAATCTCAAGTATTGCCATTTTCAGTATCTGTAGTTTTCACAGCAACAGGGTCTAAACTATTCCAGTTTTCTTTTCCTGTGTCCAGGTGCAATTACGAGCTGAATCAGAAGTCACGGCAAAAATCTTCTTTTGTTGTTCTCAAACTAAAACGTCCAAACCTGTGTATAAAAAATGTTAGTGCTTCACTTGGAGGGAACAAATGCTTTTTCAGACATGGCTTCCAAACAAGTCTCTGGTGATATTACTGTGCTCTCCTTTGTAAAGATAAATGTTTCTGACAGTTCAGACCTGCAGCGATGACGGCTGTTTTGTCTCAGTTTAATGCTGCTTCCTGCGATTGCTGGAAAGCGTCTGGAGGCTTCGGTTTGAGAGGGTTTTCTCAGTAAGTCAACAAGAATGTTGTTTCAAAGGAGGAAAAATATAAGTCTAAATACATTTTGTGGTGTATTTATTTGTTGTGTTGAATTGTTTTAGCTCCAGTTTGAAGTAGTTCATGTTCAAACAGAAATATCAAAGGACAGAAACTCCAAAATCCAGAACCTCAAGAAGTCATCCGGGGATTTCTGCACCTTATCATAATTTAAAAAAAAAATGTATTTAGCAGTAAAAATCAGACAGTCTGTGGTCTGACAAATCACCAGAGGTGGGACCAAGTCACAGTTTTGCAAGTCCCAAATCAAGACTGACAAGTCCCTAGTTAAGTGCTGAGTCCTAACCTTGAGTTTTGAGTGCTACACAAGTCATAATGCACTCATCACCAAATTCAATGCCATCTTACCAACAGAGTAATAATATATGTGATTAAAAAAAAAAAAGATTGCCTTAAGAAAATTAACAATTTTGTCAAAAAGTTACCTAGCTGTTAAGCTAACATTAGCTAAGCATTAGCTTGCTAACCATGGTAATATTTGCTTCAACTTACCGTTCTTTGTGCAACTTAAATGTCAAACAAAATTAGACGTTGCTGCGTCTCCATCTGTAATTTTTTGAGCCGACATGTTTTGCATACTTTTATTTGTTTTTCATCCTCCACGTAGTTTTTGTGCGCAAAATAACTAACGTTTGATGTAATTTTTTTCCAACTGTTGCTCAGTAATGTAATGTTAGTTCTTTATGGTTCGCTCCTGCAACTTGACTGGATATTGATTGGTTCAAACAAATTGGATCTGGGGAATTTAGTTTCGACTTGCTGGGAATAAGTATCGTAGATTTACGAAATTTATTTGTGGCGCATTTTTGAAATAACATACTTTTTAATCTTTGGACTTGAGGGGAAGGTGTCATGTATTTTTAAGACTCAAGTCAAAGTGGTTTACAAGACAAACTCCAAGTTGAGTTGCAAGTCGATTTTGTCAAGTCTCAAGTCATCAAATTTGTGACTTGAGTCTGATTCGAGTCCAAGTCACGTGACTTGAATCCACACCGTAAATGACTTTTTGAACATGAGACAAGAAAGGCTGGGGATGTGTTGTCTGGGAAATGTTAATTGGGGATGAATACACTCCAAATATATGATCAACCAAAAACTCATAAAACCTAAAAGTGGGATCCTATGATCTATAAACAATACAGACAAAATCATAGATATCAAAAGTAGAAAGTTATCTCTCTGTACAAAATCACAACCAATGACTCAGTTCTTCAGGGGTGGAGGAAGAAATTAGATCCTTTACTAAAACAAGAGTACTAAGACCACGCGATAAACATACTCTGTTACAGTAAAAGACCTGCACTGAAAATGTTCCTTCGGTAAAAGTATGTAACTATAATCAGTACATTGTAGTTAAAGTATTAAAAAGATCAAACTGTCCCCTGTGACTGTTGTTCTATTGAATATGATGTCATTGGATGATTCTGACTCATGTATTAATGTAAAATCAGGATTTTACTGTTGTAGTTGGTTGAACTGGAGCTCATTTTGAATTAACTAATGATCATTTTCATCAAGGATTAATCTGCTAATTATTTTCTCATTCAGTGGACTGATGGTTTGGTTTGTAGACACCTCAACAGTCTTACTAATACATTTCAATAATAAACATTATTAAGAGAAAGGGTTTGTAAAGCTGGAACATGAAAAATGGCATCAACCACCGAAATTTGCTTTTCTATTAATCGACTAATCGTTTCAGCTGTGTTGTAATGTTGGGTGGTTTCATCTATATCGTATTTTTAAAACTCTTCATATGTTTTGTGAGCAAAAATCTTTGTAAGTAACTAAAACTGCCAGATTAATGTGGCGGAGTAGAAGTACAAAGTATGAAAAAACTTAAGTATCTCAAATTTGTACTTGAGTAAATATACTTACATTGCACCACTGCCCATATGTGTGTTTTCTGTAAATCTAAATATAAATTCCCTGGTCTGGTCTGGTCTAGTCTGGTCTGATCTGGTTCAGTTCCCAAGTCCTGGTTCCTGGAGGTCTGTCTGTGACCGCAGATGACCATGTTTCACCTCCCTGAACCACCCACCTGGCTCCTTCTGCAGGAGGCCTGGATTTACCAACCATTAAGCTATCAAGAGCTTTTGTTTTGAAAATATTTCTGTGGCCCTTTTTCCTAATTGCCTGTCAAAATCGACTTAACCATCGTCGGTGTGCAGAAAGGAGAGCCGCATATGCCGTTCATTAATTCATACCAGCTTCTATTCAGCCTGGATTTGGGTTTCACAACCTGCAGATAAAAATACACCAACATGTTCACATGAACGCTGAATGATTTAAGGGGGAAAAAATCTGCTGTTTTAAAATCATACTCGACTTGTAGGGTGATTTATTTTATTATTTTTACACTGCAGTCAATCAGCTGTAACGCTGCTGCTGCTGTTGCTGGTTATGAAACAGCTCCTCATCGGTTAAAAATCAATCACACGCAAAAGCATTCAGAATATAAAACGAGTTTGGTGTGAACGTAGAATCCAAAAGTTTTGTTTTATCTCCTGAAGGAAACAAATTTAACAACTGCAGTCTTTTTCTGGGTCATTCTTATTTTTACCTAGTTGACTCATGACACAGTCACAGTGTCATAATAATCATGCTAATCATGCTAACAGGCTAATTTCTAAAAGTATGTGCTGAGTTCAGAATGCTTTTTTTTTTGCCAAGTGGGCAGGTTTGTGGTTTCCTGTCTCTGTCTGTAAGATGATCAGCTGGAGATGAACCTCGCTGGGCCTGCAGAGGAGGGGACCAACGGGATCTCTGTCTCTTCGTCCATTAAATAAAACCATTAGACACAGATCTTCTCTGAAACAAAGCAGCGCTGAAGGATCAATGCTTCTGCGAGTGAAAGAACAACCTGTAAATAAAAAGCTAATGTTTGTTTTCAGAATAAGAATCAGCGTTACTGGCAAAGTAAGCGTGTACACATCCGAGGAATCTGACTCCGGTTTGTGTGTAGACATGTGTCGACATATCAGCTGACAGCAAGGGCAACAAAGCTGGACAAGATAAACATAAACATTTATCATATATATAAGCTATAGAAAAAGTAGGCTTTAAAAAACAACACAATGGAATCTGTCGACAGTCAGATGACAGACAGATGGTGAGTATATTGTTGTTACATGTGACCCTGCATGTGTAAAGAGGTCGTAACAATTGTTTTAAATTAGGTGTTTATCATGTCTGTCTTTTCAACACACCCTCACTCCGACCTCGTCACATGTCCACGTTTGGTCCTGGACTTTCCACATGCAGATACGATGTCAAAGGTACCCTGGGTGCATTGGATGTTGGCGTTCTGGGACGCTGTGTCAAGTTCTGCCTATTGCGTTCATTGTCTTACACTTGCGTTTTCACAGGAAATTCACCTTTTACATACAGTCTCTTTCAAAATAAATGCACTACGTTGGTAAAACAAAGTGAATTATGCAGCTGGGCGCCCTTAAACTTTAACGGCTAACGTATCACGCCAATGTTGAAGACGACTTTTTTGTCAGTGCTGGATTTCGACGACTTCGGAGTGAGAGCAAGTGGTTTTTTTCAAGAATTTTTAGGACATTTAAGGAGAAAAACTTTGGCCAGCATCTTTATGATGCATTACTGGAACACAGGTACATTTGTGTAATGAATGTTTTCTTTTGCTTGATGACCAACTTGTGTTTGTATTTTACAGGAAGTAGTGTGAGTGTCTCTGCGGATTACAAAGGAGGAAACAACAAAGAAGTTATAGAGTGCTCCAGGGAAGATGTTTTTCTGTAGGCTAACGTGACAAGCTAGTGCTTGGTTTGTCTGGTTTACTCTAGAAACATGGTGGGGAACATGACAACTTTTATAAACCTGCCAGGCTTTGAAGCCCATTTTCGTAGTGGCAAAACCGTGCTACTGCAATTTCTGGGGTCTGTCATGTGATGCCCTGTTACCCAAAAAGACTTTTCCTGGCCACAAAACGAAGTGTTTAGGTTTAGGAAAAAAGAATAGAGTTTGGCTTTAGATTCTAACGGAATGCGAACACCGCTCTCCCAGGTGAAAGTTGGAGTTTGTTCTTGTCCCACTGCGTTGCCCCCTGACGTCGCTGGGCGCTGTTAACTATAACAGCAACTGGCCATGTATCATGCCAACATTAAAGGATGCCATTTTTCGTTTGGTTTGGACGACTTTGGAGTGAGACCGTGCTCCTAAAGTAGCCACAGCATGCAGTACAGCTGAATTAGCTAAAGCTAAAGTAGCAACAGGGTGTTAATAACTAGAGCTAAGGTAACTAAAAGACACTAGCTAGCTAAAGCTAAATTAGTGAAAGGGTATTAGGTAGCTAAGCTAAAATAGCTAAGGACATTAGCTATCTAATATAAAGTCGAGAGGCCTGGTAGTTAAACCTAAGTAGCTAAATGATGTTTGACAGCTAAGGTTGGAGCAGATAGTGGACACCAGATGCTAAAGGACATCAAGTGGCTAAAGCTTAAGAAGCTAAAGGATATTAGGTAGCCAGAGCTAAAGCAGCTAAAGGACGTCGGGTGTTTAAAGCTGAAATACATGACAAACAGTAAAATGTGAATCATCAGCAGCAGTTTTGCAGGTTTCTGCTCGAGTTAACCGGAGCTGAAAGAGGAGGCAGCTCAGAGTATCAGTGTCACTCCGCCTGGAGCGGCTCTCTTCATCCGGCCCCTGTGCTCTGACATACTGGGACCAGTGCCAGTGCTGGAGGACATGCTGGTTTTAGCAGCTGGAAGATGTCCTGACAAGTATGTACAGCAGCGGGGAAACAAGCCGACAAGATGACGGCCTGTCAGATGGTGAGTTTTTAGGGGAAGGGATGGAGACGGTTAGATTTAGGCCCCGTCCACGTGACCTTTTGACTGCTCTACGAAATATGCCCGCCCACGCTAGAATGCAAGAACGACTCCAGTAGGTGGCGATAACAGCTACGTCAGCTGATGTCAAATATAAGATAAGAAGAATCTGAGCACATGTATAGTGAGCTTATTTTCTTACCAAACAATGGTAGCTAATTATTTCTGTATAATATTTAATACCCATTTATTTAACGTCTCTCTGCTACTTGACCCGAGGTGCCATGAAGTGCATGTTGCTGACCTACCTTTGTACTAGTTTGACTTCAGTTAAAGATCTGAGTACGTCTCTCAACAAGTCAGAGAATAAGCAGAGGCGTTTACCCAAAATATTGAGAGCCTTAAGACTCAACTGTTATTATTGTTAATAGTGTAGAAACATTATTATGTGATGGATTCTCAGATTTCTGTATCAGCAGGGAGGAGGCTGCAACATGCCTGAACAGAAATGTCATTTGTTAAACACTTCAGCCAACGTATCACGTAACACACACACACACACACACACACACACACACCTACCTGCATCCCAGGTTAGGGAGCTGTATGGTTCTGTGTTAATTAATTGAAAATGAAGTGACTAATTATCCAAACCTGCTCTACCTCTCACTTACTGTTCAGTTTTACTCCCCTCCGCCTCTCCCACCCCGTTCCTCTTTGTGTGGTGGACTGACTGGATTACTTTCGGTGTCGGAGCAGAAACGAGGCGTCATGTCAGGGATTAACTCCCGAACTGACACTGTTTAGTCAATCAGAGAAGAAGATGAAGAAGAAAGGTGTGGTGCTTTATGTCATGTGTTTTAATGAGGGACTGTTCCTTATTTATGAGAGGGGAGGGGGTGGTGCAGAAAAGGAGCGGGGGGGGGGGCATGTCAAATAATTTTGTAAACCACAGATTTCTAAAGAAAAGACATGCTTTAAATTATCATTGGATTTTCAAATTTTCAATGTGTTTGACGAACAAAAACCATCAGGTGCACGTTCAGTCTCAAATGATTTGCACTGACACGTTTCCTCAAAATGGTGTGAAACGATGTGCAGCAGAGTTTGAGGTGTGTTTTCTCTCATTTGGTGGGTGTGTCAGAGGTGTTGCTCAATCAGCAGCGACATGTATATAAATAAAATGTCTTTTTTGTTGTTTAGAATTTACAGTTACTTTGTCAGTGTGAACATACGTTTATTCATTAAGTTTTACTCCTTATTTTTCAGAATTTATGCATCAACATCTCTCAGATTTTACATTTTATCAGGGAAATACATCAAATTACAGAAACTAACTATTGTCTATTATAATGCCAATATAACGTTCCGTGTTCAGGAGAATTATATAATAACTTACAGCATATCTGACAGATCATATTCTATGTCCTTCAAACTCACTGTGTAACCTGTCGTGTAACATCTGTGTAAAGTGACACCTCAGCTTTGTTCATCTTTTAATATTTAGTGAGCAACAGAGTTGATTGGCTCCACTTTCATCAGATAACAATAATGAGACTATTTGGTTAAGAGTTCATTTTCTTTAATTTTGATTTCATTTTAGATCTCTTTTTTCTTAAAGGACACACCGCGCTTTGGAAAGCGGAGCTAAATGGTAAACAACAAACATGGCAGCACACCGGTAAGGTAAGACAACATGTTTACATGTCGTTTTCTATATGTTCTCTGACATTTATCCTAACGATATGAGGCGGTCTTTGTGGAAAAAAAGCTTGTTTAGTGGACTAACTTTGCACTTGAAGGTTGCCCGCTCACTTACGTTTTAACAGGTCTGACGCTACTATGCGCCCTGGCTGTATCTAGGCTAACGGCTAACATGCTAACTATTATTTCTATGTCACTAGTCACTTGAAACAAATTTAGGACGATAGGAGACAGGTTGAAATAAACCGAAATTTCCCTATAACAGCACTCAGGAAATGCGGCGGGACAAGAACAAAAATATAGGTAGGGAAAATCCAAATTGGATGAGTAGGTAAGGTGGGTCCAACAAACCCAGACTTTCACCCGGGAGAGCCGTGTTTGTGTAGCTACAGGGAGGGTAAAAAACATAAAAATAAAATACCCAACACAAAACAAACAAACAAAAGAACACACCAAAAATGAAGTCACACTCCAGCCACCACCTCCTCTGATTAATAAAGATCAGGAGCAGGTTGCACAAAACACCTTAAGTTAAGGTTTCCCTCAAAACAAAATCAGTTGCACGAAACACCCTTAAGTCTTCTCTTTAAGGTTTCCTTATGTTCACTTAAGTATTAATGGTTCTCTCTTTGTCTAATTCTTGTACTAAAGGAATCTCTACAGTGACAAAAGACCTTAGCAACCAAAGTAGAGTAAAAAAAAGAAAAAAGAAATCTTAAGGTACCTCTGACTCTGTCTTAACTGCACCATGACCGAGTTTATGATGATAAATAAAAAAACGAACACACCCTGAGGAGAGTGTTCAGCGACCAGGAGAACCCACAGTTACGCTTTTGGTTTGACACTTTTTTTCGTTTCATTTTTGTTGCTTCTTCCTGCAGTCGTTTTCTGTTTTCTGGTGTTTGAGGATTAAATTTACTTTGTAGTTTGTGCGTTCTATGATTTTATTCCTCCAGAAGTTTAATCTTCTCCTCCTCTGACATACGTGATTTTCTTTTCTTCTGCCATTTCTTCACTATCTACCTGTAAGCCGACTTGGTGAGGCGATAACAGGCGTCACAAGCGTGAGTCTAAACAAACAAACAAACAAACAAACAATCTCCATGGAGACTTGTACCGCTGTAAAATCTCTTTCAACACAGTGATTGGGATCAAGGGATTCTGTGCAACTGTGTAAGTCCCTCAGCTAAGGAGAAATTAAGCCTTAAGGGTCATATTTAAGGTGTTTTGTGCAACTGGTCCCAGTCCCTCATGAGTCCACAATGTTGCTGCCTGTCAAAAATAACCCGGTTTCCATGGCATCAGCGCGATCAATGATCATAGCGTTTGTGTTTAAACAAGCTGCTGCGATGGACAGAAAGCGCTTCATAGTAGATATGAGACAAAAGTCTAAATTAGGCGACAGAAGCATCTCTTGAATAACTCGTGCTGTCCTGCTGACGTTAGCATTTAGCTGAGAACTAGCTGTGCTGATGTAGCTGCAGCTGCACAGAGCTGCTGTCATGACTGTAGACCTTTAATATGATGATACAAAACTCCTGAGAGATTCACATGATGTCTGTTATTTGTGATCATCTGATATCACTTTACTCGTCTGGTTTTTCACATGTTCAT
The DNA here is from genome assembly GCF_041903045.1 of Epinephelus lanceolatus. Lineage (NCBI taxonomy): Eukaryota > Metazoa > Chordata > Actinopteri > Perciformes > Serranidae > Epinephelus > Epinephelus lanceolatus. The sequence goes on from NC_135748.1 coordinate 40,211,032, forward strand.
GTTGTAACTCGCTGCCGCCATTGTTAACGCCGAGCATTTGATTCCTCCTCTATCATGGAGCGGCTTCCTCTCTAATCCCGGGGTCACACTATCTGTGGGTTTATCTTCACATGCTGCACACAGTATTATCCTGGGCTTTTGTTGCACTTGTTCTATTTTCATACACTTTATTATTGTTTGTACACGCTGCATTATCTTCAACACTCTCTGTTTGCACTGTACTCGGGTCTTATCAGTACCCAGTTCTCCACCGCTGCACACCATCCCAGTTTGGGATAAGATGAACCTGTAGTGATTTCCAGAGGAGAAGTTCAGATGTTGCAGCAGCACAAGAACACAAATATGTAAGAATATTAAAATAAAAGATAAACAGCTGCTAGGTATGAGGTTTGAGTCATAGCAGAGGTTTTAGTATCATATTAACAGTGTACACTAGAATAATATTTACTGTGATCAGGTAATGATACTCAGTGTATTAATACAGAAAATATAATATATTATATGTGGTACTACAGTATGAGGTATGATATATGGTATAAGTTATAGTATAACATTACAGCAGTCAAACAGTATATCAGATGTAATATGGTGTGTTACAGCACAGTACAGTAAAGTGTAATATATAAATACAATAGAATTTAAAGCCTTTATCGTCACTGTACAGAACATGAGCCGTGTTTTACATCAGTGCATAAAAAACATGGAAAAACACGACAAAACAAAACAGCTTTAGCGAGCAACCATCCAAGGTGACGTCACATGTTCAAAGATAATAACTAAAACAAATAAATACAGCGCAACTTGCATTCTGAGTATTTATTGCACCAGAATAAACGTAATTTAATCATTTATGACAACATTTTTTTTTCCTCAATAAGGCTGGGTCGGCAATGTTGTAAAAATGTGTAACCTATACACACGCACACACACACACACACACAAAATTTAGTTAATAAAAAAAATTAGCATTCCATCAACTAAAGTGCATCATACATCCACAACCTGGTGCCTTCTCCTAAATTTTGGGGAGCCTTGATAGTGTTGGCTAGTAAGCGGTGGAGTTTCCCTCCCTCGAAAAAGAAATGTAATAGTAGGTGGACAGATTTCTTTGCTTTCACCGTCAACGCTGCAACAAGTACCAAATAACCATAAATAGCTCACTGCAGAGGAGCCACCTTGTGCTAAAATATATTAATGAATGCTAATGGAGAACTGTTAGTGATACAGACAGGCAGATTAAACCTTAAAGGCTGTGTTACTTTTATTATAAAGCACAAATATGCATTAAGGTGGATCAGTCTTGACTATTAAACCTTGTAATGTTATTTTTTAATAGCATGATGGATGTCAGAGGTGAGATCTGACGGAGATGACATAAAGTTATATATTTATTAACGTCACAGCAGCTGTAATGATGAGTGATTCAGCCATTTTATTTTTCAAAGCTGCTGAGAGTTCTCTTAACGTTAAGCAAGAACAACAACAACAACAAAACACTCATTTCTAAACCATAAATCTTTTTAGTGTGGATTTAGACGGGAGTTGACCTGTCATGGCTGAGACACACCTGATAGCAATATTGTTTAATGATTTTATAAAAAAAAATAGAAATTTGACCAGTACTTGAGCAGCTTTATTGCCTTTTTGGAAACCAGGAAATGAGACAGGAGTGTTTAGGATATAGCTAATGTCTTTTATTCCTGATTAAATTATGTTTTTGTAGAAATCTTACGGAATTGACAAAAATCTGGGACAACATTTTCATAAAGACTATATTTTAAAACAAAGCCGACTATATCAGTACATTTTGACACAGATGTTATCAGTACATTATTTAGTTTTAGATTTTAAAGGCTTTTAACAAATTTTTAATAGTTTAAAGTTGAGAATCTTTGTCTGGGACGAGGCTGTTTTCTGACACAAGGCAACTTTGGAAGTTAAGAAATGGAAGCAGATCAAATTATTTTTTAAATAATATTTATTCTGTAGAGATAAATCCGTTGAAAAATAATGTTTCACCCCACAAACAGAATTAGTCTGTTGCTAAGTTATAATTTTAAAGATTTTACACTTTAGATTTGACTGAAATAATTTTTGTTGCAGTTGCAAATTTAGTTTGTATTTTGTACTTTCTATGATCGTATTCCTCCAGAAGTTTAATCGTGTCCTATCCTGACTAATATGATTCTTTGTCTTGTGCCATTTTTTCACTCTTTAACTATAAGCCGACTTTGTGAGATGGTAACAGGCGTCACAAGAGTCCAAACAAACAAGGTCATCTTTAATGGTAGGACATGATTTCTCAAGAATGGGTAAATTATTACATTAGTACTGTGAATTATTGCTTTAGAATATACGTAATTATCGCACAACATCAAGTAGTTTTGCCCAAAAAAGTTATCCTGTGGCAAGACGTCTTGTTGGAGTTAAGCATTCTTATGGCACAGGAAAGAAACTGTTCTTCAGTTTAGTGGTCTGTGTGTATGTGCTATATTGTAATACATTTATAATAACAATATAGTATATTGTGAAATAGATACTAAATATAATATAATATATATAGATTTATATCAGAGTGTATAAATAAATGGGTCCAGCAGTGAGTCGGTGACGAGGGCTGTGACATGAGTCCCCTCAGGAGTCATAAAACTTTTATCTAATCTCATCTAATCCTCTTTTTTGATGAGCCATCTTGTTGTGTTTTCATGACTGAGATGTTCTCTCCTCCTTCTTCTTCTTCTTCTTCTTCTCCCTCCCGTGCCTTCCTTCCTGCCTGTCTGTCAGCCGACGGAGAGGCGACAGCAAGTCTCCACGCCGTAAACCGATCCGCCTCGGAGAGAGCGCGAGGCAGAGCGGGAGAGGATTCCTGATATGGATCTACCTCAGAAAACTCAGCCAAACAAAGCCTCACCTGTTTTCACTGCCCTGCCTTGTTCCTCCTCCACCACCTCTTCCACCTCTTCCTCCTCCACCACCGCTGCTGCTGCTGCTGCTGCTGCACCACCACACTCTGAATCCACTTTGTCAGTTTGTGCATTTTGTCTCTGGTTTTGTTTCCGTCGGGAATTGTGGAAGCTTTGATACACAGAAATACCTGTTAGTAGTTGTCAATCCTTTTTTTCTTTCCTCCCAAATACCTCCACCCTCCCCTTCGCCTCCACCGGAACAGAAAATTACCCCATTTACCCTCTTCCATTTTGGGTGTCCCAAATCGGGGCCCCCGGGGCAGATCCCAGACATAAAAGTTAGCATTGAGGAGCCGAGTGTCCGATATCAGTTAATGTGAGATACAACTAATTAGTCCATTATCGGGCCCCTGCTCTCACCGGCTCATAAATTGGAGCCACTCAAAGGTCGTTTATTATTTATCAGAGTGGGTGACGGAGGGGGGAGGAGAGGGGGGAGGAGGAGGAGGAGGAGGAGGAGGAGGGGGTTGATGCTGGTGCTTCGGTTTGCTTGTTCAACATATCAAGATTAGTTTCAACTAGCCCTGTTGGATGGCTGCAGCCTGCAAACACCACACACATGCACGCACATTTTATCACACACACATGTCGTCACACACACACACACACACACACACACACACACACACGCTTCTTGTGGCTGCCCGGCTGCAGGAGGCACAGAGACACAGATTTGATTCAGAACAAACTTTGTGTTCAGTTTGTGTCACAGCAGAAAATTCAACGTGAACGTTCACTGAGAGGTCGGTGTACAAATGTTATGGATGAATTATTAATGTGTTATAAATGTTGTATAAACAGCTTGTGGAGCATGCATCTCTTTTGTTAGAAACAAACAAACAAACAAACAGCAGAGGAAAAGGGAAAACTTTGAAAATACTTAATTGCAAGTAAAAGTCCTGCATTTCATGTAAAATTAAAAAAATATCATTAGCAAAATGTACTTCTGGTGCAGTGTAATTCCTGGGAATGATAGCTGATAGTTGATAGTTAAGTCTCATTC